>NW_005842060.1:2519607-2522692 GCF_000455745.1 Alligator sinensis | reverse complement strand
GAAAGAGTCAGGGGGCTTAGGAAATGGTGCTTATAATCTCATCTGGCTTTCTCCTGTTAAGATACAGCCATGAGAACAAAAGCTTGGAAATCCCATGATAGTTATTCTGAGAGGTATTGGTAATGAGAATAATTTGGCACATCACATTTTAAGAATATATGTTTACAAAAAAAAAAGAAAAAATGTAAATACACCACCTATTTTATATCTAATAACATGACTTCTCAGTTGCATGATCAATAGTATCTAGGGTATATGCAGGATCTTCCCTTCCAGCCAACATGTAATTTAGACAGTACATGAATTCTCACCATTTGTGATCTCATAATTCTATTATTTTTTGTTTTCTTAGTGCTGTTGTAAGGGGAAGTTTTGTTTCTTTTAAATCCAAATTTTATGTCACAACCTTTACTTGGATGATCTCACTTTCACTTCCTTTTGATGAAACACCCAAATAAAGCTTAAAGGATGTAAACATTGGCTAAATTTAATTATCATGTTAAACTTCATTATGTATTTATTAATAATTTCCCATTTTATTGAGATGATGAGTGGAAAACCTCTTCCTCAATAAAAACAACGAATTTAAGCTTGAATTATATGACATGCAATATACTCAACAGTTATCATCTCATCTGCAAAAACATCACATTGGACCATAAACATGCACCATCTATAGACTATGGAGATGCTAGCACTCTTATTTAAATAGCAGCTTTCATTTATAAGTATTTTAAAGTGTGTGCATGTATATAAAAATACATGTCACATACATGACATACACATAATATACACCCAAGTGTGCATACACTATACAATGTTTGGAGAGTTATAGAGGCATAATGCACACGTATACACACATATACATGTTATGCCTCCAAACATATCAACAAACCTTATATGAGTTACTTTTGACACCTTTAGCATGGACTGGCTCTTCAGGGTCAAAAGAAACAGTGGAATCTGAGGTAGAAATATAGGAGTGTTTTCTTTCCATTTTACTTTTTTCCCGTGTATTCATTGGAGCATATGAAAAGTGTATTTAAATTAATAAAGGACATTCAGCCAGACGGTGAGTCAGAGAGCTCCCATCCATTTCCTGTATTGAGTAGAATCCTTCTGCCTCTTAGCTGACCACAAACTTTGAGTACCTTTGATCAACAGCCAAGATACAGATAATGCACCATTCTGGGGTTAGCACCTCCTGAGGCATTTTATAAGATTAATTACTAGCATAGGGGAAAAATAATTGGCCATGACTCATCTTTATGACAACCAATGTTAGAAATAATAACATCCCAAAAAGAAGACAAAAAGCTGTTGAGGTGGTGACTATGGATATAGAGTAAGGGTAATAAAACAAAGGGAAAACATTCAAGACAATGCTGTAAATAACACTAAAACACCTGACGGTGGCCTGTCCAAGATACCCTCAACACATTCTTGGAAATATAAGGAGATTCCATATACAAAGAACTTTGCTGTATGGTACGTGGAGGACTTCCTGGTTCACCAAGACAGGATTATTTGAATAGGTCTACTAAAGAGTGAGCTATTGTGTTTATCATGAAGGTTATCCTCCGATCAGAAACTGTGAAAATATAACTGCATGGAGTCCAGGCAATAGGTAAAATACCTTTATGTGAATGTTGCAACCTGACCTAGAGGAAAGAGGAATAAAAAATAAATCCATTGCTGGAGAGGGCCTTGTACCTAACGCTAGTAAATTGTGTGAATTATAAAGAAACCTAGAAGTTATTTAAAAATAGATTTGCTAGGCAGGATACTCCAGAAAGAATTAATAACTGATGCATATAATAGCTATAATATTTTGAGTATTAGTCTGATTTACATTCATTTACTTTTTCACAGGTATGTAAGGACTCAGTGGGCACATCCACACATGCAAGCACGTGCGCTTGCAGCAGCTCAAATAGAAGGGTTGCAAATTTGAGCTGGGGCTTTTTGCCTCACTGCACATGCTTGGACATGCACTTTGTTGTGGAGCAAATTGTGCCACTTGGGGCAAAATAACCCTGCCTGGCTCCTCCCATATCTGTAGCCAGGGGGAACTAGAGCCCAGGGCCAGCACCTGTGCTGTCCCCAGTAGTATAAAAAGCTGCCTTGTCCTGCCCCATAAGTACAAAAAGCTGCCCTAGCAAGTAGCTCAGGGCTGCTTGCTCTCAGGAGCTTCTGGGGCCCAGCCAATTGGTACCTGGGGACCCCTTGAACCAGCTGGACTGCTGAAGCAGCCCTCAGAGTTCCCTGTACCCTTTATCCACTGCGGCAGTCTGGCAGTGGGAGCTGCTGCCTGGCTGTGACCTGCTGCACACCTGCCAGACCCAGATGGGGACTGCACAGCTAGTAGAGGCATTTGCCCCTCTGGGCCAGCTGCTAGTGGGCTGTGGCTGCAGAGTTGGCCGCTGTGCGGCACTACTGCCATATGTGTCCCTGCCCAGCCATCTGGGCAGCTATCGCCCAGAAGATGTTCTGGGTGTGGCGGCCTGCTTTGAACTGTCAAAGCATGTCCTCCTGGCCCTGTTTGGCCAGGAGGTCAGCCACAGCCAGCTGGGTCCCAGGTGGGGGGCCGCGGGGGTCCTGCCACTGGCCTCCCTAGCAGGAATTCTGGTGTTCCCTATTGAAAAACTGAAAAATCTCTGATAAAAAAAAAATCCCAAAGTCACTCTGTAAAATACCCGAAAATCCATGTTCCTCCACAAGTAAAACAAAAGACCACTATAAAGAGAGAGAGAGTGAGACAGAGACAGCGATCAGTTGGGCAATGTTTTATTGCTATATCTACAGTGTCAAAGCAATGTGGAAGCCTACTAGTGTCTCTATCATCATAATAAGTTGAACTCTATATACATGTTTCATGAATTCATGAATATATGAATATATATTTTGCTGCCCTCCCACAGGGGTTACGGCCCCTACAAAGGGGTTACGGGACCCCCAACAGGGGTTATGGCACCACACAGGGGTTACAGCCCCCCAACAGGGGCCATCACCCCCTCTGCAAGGCCCACATGCCCCACCCCAGCCTCTGATTGCTGCCCCACATGGCCCTATCCCCCGCCAGCTG
>NW_005842060.1:2510492-2519412 GCF_000455745.1 Alligator sinensis | reverse complement strand
GGGGCCAGTGGGGGGCCCCCCCATCATCTCTCCCAACTCCAACCCCCCCCGACCCCTTACTTACTGGCATTGGAGCTCCGGTGCTGAAGCAGCTGCCTGCCCTGCACGGGCAGGCTGCGTGTTCAGCACCAGGGCAAGGGGCCAACCACAGAGACGCTTTGGTAGCCAGAGCATCTCTATGGAGGACTCAGCCTCCGGTTGCCTGACCTGCTTTTTTAAACTCCCATCTCTCCCAACTCCAACCCCCCCCGACCCCTTACTTACTGGCATTGGAGCTCCGGTGCTGAAGCAGCTGCCTGCCCTGCACGGGCAGGCTGCGTGTTCAGCACCAGGGCAAGGGGCCAACCACAGAGACGCTTTGGTAGCCAGAGCATCTCTATGGAGGACTCAGCCTCCGGTTGCCTGACCTGCTTTTTTAAACTCCATTTTTTTTAGACTCCTGGATTTTCAGGGGTCTAATTTTCTCCCCGCGCTGCAAACTTGCAGCACGGGGAACTTTTTTTCATTCCCACATGTGCCTCTTGCCCCATCTCAAAGGGGTTTGAGATGGGGCAAGAGGCATGTGCGTGCTCATCTGGACGTGCCCAGTGAGATTAGGTTAAAAAAATCCACTTTGGAGCTAGATGAGTTCCCTTTGAAATCAGACCATATTTGAGTAACAAATGAAGAACTGGACAGGAGGCTGACAGAAGTGACTTAAGTGAAGTCCTACTGTGTTGGACACTTATGGCCAATCCTGGTACATACCAAGCTAATGCAGGAAGGTAGCTTTAGGACACCTTTATGCTAACCCTTGTTCATGAATCCTGGAACATTCCAGCTTTACTATATCATATTTTACACATTTCATTTTTAGCATATCATTTTTTATATATGAGGTCATGTGTTGTTTGGAGGAGTCCAACTTTCTTGTTGGGGAGCAAGGAGATAAATGTTCTTTTTATTCTTTGACTAGAATGAATTAGCCACTTACAGCTAGGGATCTACTTAAATTCATGCTGAGGTGAGGGAAAAACTGTGGCCTACTCTCAGCACGTGGTGCCATTTTTGCAGTGTTTTCACACCCCCCTGCAATTGTCCCTGGTGGCCCTGTCCCTTGTCACTGGCTGGCCAAAAGGGCTGCCCATAGTGCAGTTCTACCCTTCACTGCCAATTAGCTGCACAACGGGCAGTCCCCTCTCCCCTCAGCCAATCAGTTGTGAGGGGCAGGGGGGCAGCCACCATCTTTGCTGCTCCCCTTCCTGCCAGCAGCTTCCCCCCACACCTCCCCCAGCAGGATGTGAGGTTGGGCTGCAGTGGCCCTGAGGACTGCAGGTTCCTTCTGGGGAGCCATCATTTTATTCAGCACCAAAATCATGGGGACTGCTTTGGGGGGGGGGGGGGGGTTGCGGAAACCACTTTTTTGTGGTTTCTGTGAAAAATGTGAAATTGCAAATAGGGTAGATCCCTACTTATAGCTTTTTGAAGATACTAGACATTCCCTTAGTCACTAGCATAATACGATAGGCCCTGTACCAGATCATAGGGTCACTGCTTATACCATCTCTTTGCAATGAACTGTAAGTAAACAATCTAGCCATCAGTATTTTTTAGCTGCTTACACTATAAAGTTTTTTAAGGCACAGTTTATGTGAATGATGCAATCCAAAATGAAGCTGAATTGCACTATCTTCTTCATCCCAGTTTGATGAATCACAATTTTCTGAAAAATGGTTAGACTATAAAGCAAAAGTCATCATTAACCACCTACAGTAACTATGTGTAACTGCACTATGAGATTGCATTGCTATTGTGTATCTGTGTTTTGACAAAGGGACTGAAAAACTGCATGATGAGGTGCAGAAGCCAAATTTAATTCAAACGCATTTTGCTTATATTTCAATGTCCATGGTTTGCACTTCACTTGTATTACTTTGGGTTATGGCCCAGTTAAGCACAATGGCCATTATTAAAGTACTTTCATCCATATTTTATATGGTTCCATACATTTCTTTTAACGGTACCTGTGTCTTGATATACTATTTACTTTGCTTTTCTGCCACCTTGTGGCTTCTACAAAGAATCATGTCATTAAAATGGTACATCTGCTTGTTTATGAAAACTTTATTTTCAGTATTATTATTAGAACAGGGGCGGGCAATTAGTTCGGGCGGAGGGCTGCTTACTGATGGCAAGCTATCAAGGGCTGCATGACAGGAAGCCAGGGGCAGATAAATATTAATTTTCTAAATTTTTTAGGGGCCCCGCAGGCTGGATAGAATGGCCTGGCAGGCCGCATCTGGCTCGCGGGCCGCACTTTACCCACCCATGATTAAGAATGAGGTGTGCATGATGAGTCAAATTCTGTTCCCACTTATAATGTTTCAACATGTAATAGTCTGACTTCACAAAGAATTAATCATCTAAAACTCATTCTTATACAAGGAGAAGATAGGGCATGGTTGCATCTTAGAGACTAACTGCTGAAGGTGTCATCCTGCCCTACCTTCTGCCTGGCTTAAGGCTAACATGCTAACTACCAGTCTAATACAAAGCCATCTATCTTCCTTTGCTCCCTTGTGATAATCTAAAGAATAGGAAATAATATGTGACATTCTGCTCCAACCTGAAAAGTGAGTATGTAAAAAGTGAGTTAGATTCTAGTCCAGTTCATTATAAAATAAATTTTTTAGGTAAGTGTGAAGCCAGAATCCACCCATAGTTACCAGGGGGCTTGAGAGCTGCCCAGGTGTAGCTGATAGTAGAATCCATTTTTTTTTAGCAAAGCTTTTCAGGTATTGAAGAATGCACCCTGATTTTAAGATATGAGGTTGTGTTTGTGGACCTGGCAGTTAGAAACAAAAGTTTCCACAAATAAATTGAGCACATAGAGGATCATAGAGAAAACAAACATGAAAACCCAGCTGCTGTTTCCACTGAATGAGTATTTGGGATAGGCCCATACCCCAAGATAAAATGTACAACTTTTGTATTATAGTTATAATGAGATGGCACAGAAAACAGGGTGGGGTGGCACCTTAAACACTAACTCATTCATAAAGGCATAAGCTTTTGTAAACTACCGCCCACTTCATCAGATGCTAGCATCTAGACCAGGCTGTAGAGTTAGTACTAACTTTTATGCATCACAACATTCAAATGATTTTCAACTGTTGCAAGTGAATGTGTGATAAGGTGCTATCCAGTCCTGCCTTCTGCTTGCCTTCAGACTAATGCTGCTAACTACCTCTCTCTACCCATGAGACGTACAGTATGCACATGTACATGGAGCTTATGGATTGGTTGAACATTAAACTTCAAAAAGCATTTCTGCTTCAGTCACGCAATTACTCACTGCTGATGTGACGTTTATTCAGATCCCAGATAAGAGTGAATGGCTGGCAGAGTTGCTCTAATATGCTAGTGTAATTTGTTAATTATACTTGCTGCTTTCTCTTCTCTGAACAGCTGCAGAGCACAACTCCAGATGAACAGAGCCATGAGAAAGTAGTGCTGGGGCAATAGATTGGCCTATATCGATTCCTGAAATCTTCAGTTGCTAGTGGAGGTTAAAGAAAATAAAATCACAAACTTTTGTAAAATGTGACACACGTCCACTTTTTAAAAAACTTTTTAGAGAATGAAAACAATCTAAAGTGATTTTTCTTCCAAAATAGTTTCCTAAAATAAACAGGTTTGGATACTGGCAAATATCTATTTCTACATGGTTTGTAAAAACAAACTTTCCATTTAAAATACTGCAATTTTTTTTTACAAAAATCTTTTTTTGAGGGAGCATGTAGCATATGCTGAATAAAATTTTAGCTTAACAGAGGTTTCCCTGTTTCCTTGGCTCAAATTAATTCCAATTGTGGGGGTTCAGAATATTAGCACAGGTTAGATACTTCTAGAGTATGTTCACTGATACTTCTCCAACCAGTATTTCAGGAACTGGTGACTAGAAGACAAGCAGTCATTTGTGAAACTGTCCAGTCACAAGATGGACAAATATATATATTTGAAAATGAATTGTATTAATTATTGTAGATCTAAGAGATGCTGAAATCCCACAGAGGGTGAAGTAAACCTTGATTTTTTTGCCCTTAATTCAGGATTTTGTATTTTTTAGAAACATATGTTGAAATCTCCACACACAAGACAAGGATTTGAGTTAGAGAACCAACTAAGGGAGTTTTTATTTATTAGCTGTTTAGCTATATGGGATAGTGCCACTGGTTGTATTGGTATGTATGGCAGAGAGAAATAACCTCCTCTTGGTTTGCTGCATAGCACAGACCCCAAACCATGACTCATGGGCAGTATACTGGCCAGGGGATTCTCTGATGTGGCTTGTGGGCACAAGAAATAAAACAGTGAAAACTGAGGTTACTTGCTCAGTATTCTTTTCCATGGGTCAGTGAAAGTTGAGGACCAGTGCTTTATTGCCATGACATTTTTTTACAGGGCCAAGTACATGTAATGCTTGGGTCATCTATTTCAATTTTTCTTTTGGCAATTAATACATACATATTGGCAATGTGTATTGTTCAGGGGGGGACGGGAATGAAAGAGAGCAAAGAAGAACCCGGACCTCAATGGTTGAGGCTACAGAACAGCAGGAGTATTCCATTGATTGTGCTGCAAAATGTTCTGTACTAGAGCATTCTGTAGATAGCAGTTCACAGTTCTTTTAGGGTAAACTTTTCAAGCAGCCTATCATTCAGATACATTATTATAAGATCAATAAAACTTTTAAGGTGGTCAGTTTCAGGAGCAAGACTGGTCTTTTTATCTAAATGTATTATTGGATCAACCATAAACTGCTGAATGTCTAAGGGTCTAGGAACATCTGAATGGGTGGCTTACACTTAAAGGAAAATATTGGCAATGCTGAAGCACTGGCAAATGTAATACTGATCTCAAGGAGAGATACCAAAATAGTTTTAATATTACCTCAGAGAAATTTTGCTTCCATAGACCAGTCTTTTATAGCATCCCCTTGTAAAACTGCATTAAAAGTGCCATAAATCAGCATGAACCATAGGGCTAATTATTATAGCAAAATGCAAATGCTGAAGAAAAAAAGAAAGACTGTTTTGGGAAGCTCCCACAATTACTGTCCCCTGCAATTCTGTTCCCTAGGAAATAAAACACATTCCTTTAGCATTCAGAAAGAAAGTGCTGCTTGTTTTGACTGAGGAGCCTAGCTGAGTATATGTGGGTATTTCCTTTACTTAAAACACACTAAGGGCACAGTAGCTGATGTCGCTTTTGTCATTCCATTGGTTAGTCCAGGGTATTCGGATGCCCCAAAGAGAAAGGTCTCTAATAGCTACCAAAAATTAGATCATTTTTGGTAAACTAAGGTACCAGTCACGTTGTGAAAAATCTCACTCGTGGCTTCTACGAGGTCCAAACCACTGTTTACGGAAAATGAAATTAGGAAAAAGGAGCCTTTCAAATTTTTCATGGCTATTGATTAGTTGATAAAACAACTGAAAGACAGTAAGCCCCAGAGCCCTGACCTTCAGTAGGCCTCTTTCTGTTTTCAAGGATTCTATGGAGCTGCTGTTAGTTATAAAGCTGAAGAGAGATACTTGTTCTGTCTTCATGTGGTCAAATGAATACAAACAACCTTTCTGAAAACAAGGACAGTGTTAGGAATATACAATGTAGTTTACAATACTTATGTGTATCCAAAAAGATCATACTGTTCAGCACAGTGCATCCTGAATGCACCATATAAATTCTGGAAAGAGGTCGTTATTGAGATGAAATAAAGAACTTAAAATATAAACAGAGAAACTATTTTGTAACCTTTTCCCCCCAAATTTAAGAAAATGACACATTTCATTTGGACTCTGACATATCCATTGTTTTCTACCTGGGTTAAATGTGAGCTCTTTGTGTAATATAGGGCCAAAAATGATTAAAATTATTATTAAAACCAGATAAGGGGTGTTAAATGTTTCCAATTTTAATGGTGTTCTTCCAAAGGTAGAAAAATAATTTTAAAGTGTGTTGCATAATAAGCAAGATGCACCCATGGTGGCAGTCATAACTCCCAGTGGTCTAAGTCCTCCAACAAACAGTTCTCCAGCTCTGGGCCAGCAAAGTACATAAGCACTTTCCTGGACTAAAACCAGAATGCTTAGCATCTCATAGGACTAAGTCTACAGAATATAAAATATACTGCATCTGTCTCCACCAGAGTTGAATTTGGTTCACTGTAACTGGTAAACTACACACATTTTGTTTTTTCCAATAAACTAGCAAGAAATTAAAGGTAAACTTATTAATTTACTAATACTCCATTCAAAACCCTCGAGGTGTTTTTTTGTGTGCTCTGTTTAACAGATTGTTGCCCAGTTGCTTGTATTGCACAGATTTAATTTAGGGGGGAAATCTCAATACTTTATTATCTCTGGGGAAATGAAGTATCAGACACTCCACATAATTTAGTGGTCAAATTTTGGGAAGATGATTGTTTTACCTTGCAAGACAAAACTGGCCTCCCACATTAGTTTCTCAAATTGTGGGATTATTGTTTTTATTAGTAAGATGGTGACTTTGTGGCCCCAGTCAAGAATCAGAATTGTGCTAGGTGCTGGACAATTATAGCCAATATTTGATCTTAATAAGGCTCATTGTATTGTTTGGATGAATAAAATTTGTAATACCTTCCTCATTTACATCTATGTTTTATAATTTTCATCAATATGAGCTCTGCTGCATCTGATGACAGCATTTAGCTCACAGCTCTCTTCATGCCCTTTCATAGCATCTGATAGTTTCATAGTTTCATAGTTGGTAGGGTTGGAAGGGACCTGAAATCATCTAGTCCGACCCCCTGCTGTGGCAGGAAAGAGTACTGGGGTCAAACGACCCCGGCCAGATGTTCGTCCAGCCTCCTTTTAAAGACCCCCAGGGTAGGAGCCAGCACCACTTCTCTTGGAAGTTGGTTCCAGGTCCTAGCCGCCCTGACAGTGAAATAGCGCTTCCTAATGTCTAGCCTGCAACTACCCTCCGCTAGCTTGTGTTCGTTGTTTCTTGTAACTCCCGGGATTGCTTGGGGGAACAGGGACTGATGAAGTGAGGTGTTGCTTACAAAAGCACACGCATCTATAACAGTCTGTAAACAGGCCTGGAAGTCCTGCTCAAGCCACAGCTCTCAAGCTCACAGCCATGAAGCTTGTAGTCAGAAGCCGTGGAAGCTTTGGTTTGCTAGGGTTTTGGCTATGTAGCAAGAAGGCAGGAAGGCCTAGATATTCTGGAGTCCCTGGTCCCAGGGCATTGTGCACAGCTGAGCTGCCCCAGATCCATGGACCCTGAACTCCAAGCTCCTAAGAAGCCCTCAAGGACAGCTTGCAGGACTCAGGCAGGAACTCTACCAGTAGTTCACTGAAACTGATACATTTCCACAAAATATTTCTGTTTTGGCAAATCGGCATTTTCTGGCAAAAATCTCTTTCAGCAGAAAACACTCAACCAATTCCCAATAAGGAACTGATAGATTCATTATTGTGTTACTTAGTTTAAAATCCATAAGCTGGCTTTGTAACCAGCAACACAGAGAGTAATATTTTGAGGCCAGAGGGGACTGGGCTCCGAAGAGTGCAAGGTGTTATGGAAACACAGAACCAGCACCTTGGCCGCTAGGATTAGTGTGGCTGTCTTGTACCTCTGCACTATTTAACTGCTACATTCATCCCCCTCCTCCCCAGCCTGTGTCTCACCCACTGACTCCTCAATTTACACCTTCACTGACTGCCTGTCTTGCATGGATCCCAGCCCAGCCTCTGGCTGCTTTACTTTTCATTCCATCCAGGAAGAGCACACACCAACTGCAGAGGCTTCCTCAGCTTGACTAAAGGTTTTTAAACCTGAAAGCTTGCTAAAAATTTTTTGCCAACTGTTTAAGTTGGTCTAATGAAAGATATCAGATTCACCCAAAGAGCCTTGTCTGCCTATGTCCTTAGACCAACATGGCTACAACCTACACCTTTGAACAAACAACCGCATTTGCACTAGTGTAATAAAAGGAGAGCGCACACAATGTAAATCTGTACAGCAGCGTAACTCGCTAGAATCTGGTGTAGGGTTCTCCTGGAAAACCAGCAGTAAAAACACACCAGTGCGAGTTACACCCGTGCAGGTGTCATGTATCTGGGATAGCTGTCCACTTGATGCAAACCAGCTCACTTCTATGCAGTGGCCCTATAATGGCACTTTTTGCAGCAGCTATCTCAGGACAACCGATTATCTGTTCACCTGGATTGTGAGATAATTTGGGTGGGCGTATGCAAGTGATTTAAATTACACTTTGTTACACTACCCCACAGTCCAAGCCCTGAGAAACGGCTGGGGTTACATCTCATTGGTAGCAGCAACACAACACAAGGTAGCAGCAAAAAGTTCTTTGCAAGTTTTCGGGCACAAACACCCTCCTTCTGTTTTTCAGAGCTGCTAGTGGCTAACAGGAACCCGCTGAAGGTGCAAGCCTGATCATCCTGGGGTGGGAGGAGAGCCTACAGTGTTTGGCTCCACGTGCAAGGCCTGGTACACGGGGCACCTAGCGCAGGGCTGGTCAACCTGCAGCACGGATGCCACAAGTAGCATGTGTGCACGCGTGCATGGGGAGAGGCCCGTGACACACTGGGGATGGACAACACGGTGGCTGACCGGGAAGAGAGCAGCAAGTGGAGGAGGCAATCAGACAGGGAGCAGAAAGTAGAGCAACAGACCAGGCAGGGCAGGGGACAGAAAAGCAGCAGGCTGGAGAAGGGCACAGGCTGGGAGCAGAGCAGCAGATCGGGGCAGGTTTCCAGAGGACGCTGGGGCAGCAGCCCCGGGCGGCCCAGACCGGCCCGAGACCGCGGCTCCGCACCGCCTTGCCCGGCGGACACGCGGCTCACCCCGCCCAGGCCGGGGCGGCGCCAGG
>NW_005842060.1:2496430-2510290 GCF_000455745.1 Alligator sinensis | reverse complement strand
GGGCCGGTAGGTGGGTAGTGCAGGGCGGGCGCCGGGGGCGGCTCAGGGCTGCGGGGGACGGGGGTCAGTGCTGGCACGAGGGCGGCGCGTGGCCCTGCCCCGGGGGCCAGCCCTAAGGAAACGGGGTCACTGCTGTCCTCTGGGATGGACGGGCGTCCCTGCGTGCGCGTGCCTGTGCGTGGTGCGTGTTCGCGCCCGTGTGTGTGCTCGCGTGTGCATGTGCGTGTGAATTCTCGCACGCGCGCGCGTACACGCATGCCCACGTGTGCATACGCGAACATGTGTGTGTGCGCACGTGTCCATGCCCGCCTGTGCCCCTGCCTGTCCCCATGTCCGTGTGTGCCTGTGCCCACGCGGGTGGGAAGCCGCGTTTCCCCTCTTGTGGGAGAGCGCGAGCGCATTGACCACGCCGCTGCAGGAGAGGCCGGATTCAGACTCTCCCTGCTGTGGGTTGCGTTGAGTCTACCAAGGTTAACAACCACTGGGGTTGGCTATTAGTGTTTGCGGGGAGGGAGGGAAGAAATGGCTTATACAGCTCCTGCTGCAAGGATTTAATTTAAAAATCAGCCGTCCTTTCACCCCCATGTTTATTCACAGAGTCAGCTATCCTTTCATCCCCAGGCTCATTAATCTAATTCTAAATTAAAGCTTAGTTTATTATTCCTTGCACTATAGACTTCCTGCTTCCTAGAGTGGAATTCATATATACTTGTGAAGCCTTCAGATGCTGTGTTGATGTCTTGTCACAGAAGCTATTAGTTTCAGTGCTGTTAGGAAAAGTCACGTTTCCAGTATTGTTTATGTTCTGTTGTCATGGACTCCTACTGTAATACAAATTAGTGAGATAAAAATCAAACTGGATGACATTTATCCCATCTTTGTTCTCACTTCAACTGGATTCTTTTTAGTTGGGCAAGTTTCCAATTTCTCTAATTGTGCTATAAGACGTATACTAATTTGGACAGGCTTGTTAATTCTTTTGGGCTACTTAGTTGAAACCAGCATATTTTCATGTTTTCCTAATGTCTGACTTCTTGTATGTCAGTAACATAGTAATTGTCAGTAGTACCTTTAAAAAAAAAAAAAAAGATGTACAGTACAAGGCAACTTAGCATTGCAATATCTGGAATGCCGATTGCTTTGACTAAATGAAAGAATTGTGTAAGCAATCTTGACATGCGGTTCTTCTTGAAATTGAACTTTGATATGATAGTCTGCCTCAGGCATCTTTAAAGCACCTCCCCTCACTGCCTTTTGTGAACATTGGGACATAACGAAAGCACTTGGGGATATGGGACCTTCTGCATTCTCCCTTTTTCTGGATAATTTATGTTAAGGGAGTTGGACATTAAAACAGTCTACAACTACATTGTCAGGGTACTTAGAGTGGGAGGTAGGTAACTTTCCTAATGTCAAAGTCAAGATGTTGTAAAGTGAATTTCTTTTAAGCTTAGAATTGAGAGGCAACTCCGCAAAAAAGAATAGAAAACTAATCCAAACTCATTGGAGTCTTACAGAAGCCTACAGATTTGTAGTGATACAGTTTTTCTGGATGGCAGTCAGCCTGTCTGGGTGAACTGAATGTTATGTAAAATACAACCAGCGTTGAACTTTGGTTTTAAAAATGGTGAAATGCAGGAATAAGAGCCATATGGGACTGCTGGCACTCAGCCAAAATTCCTTTGAATATTTTTCCTTGAAAGGTGAACTGATAAGGTACACAAGTCCTAAAGAAACTAGGGTCACTGTTCTCAGTAGGATGGAGCAGTACCTCTACTTCTCAGTGGGCTCATCTACACGTTCACATTTATTGTGCAGTAACCGAAACTGGTGTGTAGTATGGGCACGAGTCTACGCATGCATGCCCATACTGCGCAGTGAATATGGTAACTTATGCCGACTTGAGTGTAAATTTGATACCCAATTAATTATTGCACAGTAACACACATGTAGATGCCTTACTGCGCAGTAACATTGTGTGTGGGGACTGATTTGGGACTAACTTCAGTCCCAAGTCAGTCTGCATGTAGGCGTTAAAGCGCATTAACACTGCATTTGTAGACACCGGCCTTTTCTCGCTTACTGCACAGTAATTTACCTCACAGTTAATTTAAGCTGGCATAAATACATGTGTAGACACGGCCAGTTATAAACAAAGCAAATTTAATAAAATGGTCAAGGTTAGGGAGGGAAGAAAAACATCTCTCTTTTCAGATTTTCCTTGCGCACCAGACTGAAAACAAACCGTTTCTGATTTTAAAAAATTCAAGACCAAGATTGCTTTAAGTGGATATAAACAAAATTTGTATTGATTAATTAAGCATAATCAATTTGAAAAAAAATCCACTGAAATTAGTTATGTTCTAGTCTTCATGCATGTATGTATAAGTACATGCATGAAGACTAAACCACTCAGAATGCAATGGGTGGGAGGGGCAAAGAGTACTTCTGGGTTCATATTCCAGATTCATAGTCCAGGTCTCATTTTACTTTTGGTTTTGAAGTTAATTGGAATTACTTAGGTAGAAAGAGACACTGGGGCTGATCTTTATTTTAATTGTAATTGTAAAATTTCAGTACACAGGGAAAAGAATGGAAATCCTTCCAGATGCAGCTTCCCTGGCTACAAAACTGAAAAATACTCTGATCCAGTACTACAACATTGAAGATAGTGAATGGCGGCCTGCCAAGAAAACAGTAAGTGATCTAGTCTTTTTGTATGTAATTGGGCTTATTTTCTTCATATTAACATTAGTGCTTTTTTTTTTCCCAATCTTTTCTTTACTTGCTCCAAGATAATGGCAGGTTATGCTTTTGATACGTTTACCCACAGTGCTTTTGGATAGAGGTCTTTTTTACACAGCAGTGTCCTAGGGTTGCTTCAGTTTAAATCCCAAAAATGAATTTCCATTGCTTGTTTGCAGAAGTATTTTACATCCTTACTTGTATCTGTATTTGGGAGGTTCTAATAGTTCGAACAGTTCCCCACGCTTAACTGTATAAAGCTTGGGATTTCCCTTGAAAGGAAGTGTGATTTGAAATGTAATTTCAGTTCATTTTTCTTCATTTGAAATAGCTTAGTTTTTTTGGTCTAAGCCTATCTAAATCAGTAGGATCAAGAATAAGTATTTTGCCTCTGAGTAATAGCAGCTTTGAGGTCTTAAAGATCTGTTTCTCTTTTGGAACAGATATTAGTGATGTGGAGTCAAGTACTTTCCAAATCCATTATTTACAAAATATAAGAAAATCCCATTTCTTATAACTGGGGAGGGAAGAGGGTAACAGCATAAAGACAACTCCCTTCTTTCAGAAACCAGTGAAAGGATATTTGTCCTTTTCTTAGATGCAGATGTCTTAAACCACCGTCTCTCTAGGGCCTCTCATAAATTTCACTGCTCAATCTACGGTTTCCTTTGACTGTTCTAGTCCCTAGGATTGCTCAACAAGGCCTGGAAATGTGGACTTGTATAACCTCATTTTTAGTAAGCACTCTTCTATATAAAGAAACTATCCATGTAATAGCTGAGTGAAGTTACTGCCTGACACCTATTTCTAACTCTGAACACTTACACCTCAGTGATCCTGAATAAGGAAACTTTGCCTTTTGGGATTATCTCCTAGACCTGTAAAGAGTTTTATTCTTTAATTCTTGTTGCATGCCTTCAGAAACCAGGCACAAAGTTCAGCTCAACAGTTGGATAAATATTTGGTGAAAGATAACACTGCATTCATTAGAGAGGAGAGAATAGAAATTCCTAGAGCATCTCCTAAAGTGACCTAAGCATTCTGAAGTCTTGGATACAGGAGGTGCAGTGTGATACTTAGTCATATTTGGATGACTTATAATTCTTAGTATTTCAGATAAATCAGCAGAGCCATAATGAAGCTATTAAGATTTTCAGGTACTCGGCACTGCAAAACTCTAATTTAAAATGGTGCATTTACTATTACCATTTTCTTTTTGGATTTAAAGTTCAATTAAACATTTGTAATGAACAGTATGCTTTTGGGAAAGGATCTCTGAAATGTATTCTTTTATTCCTAATGCATGCAACACAGAGAAGCACCTGGATAGTAGACTGATGGTCACTTTAGAAAAGAACATAAGTTAATATGATTATATCATTACTTACTTCCTTTTTTTCCCCCCTACTTCCCAGAAAGATGCAACTGTGTGGCGCAAGCCATCCAAAGAATTCAGTGGATATCTGTAAGTTTAGCTTTAAACTAGATAAAAGAAAAAAAAAGTTTTTACAGTCCCACAAACTTACTTCATAGAAGTTTGAAATGAGGGAAGCAGGAGCAGGGGTTGGAGACATTTTGCTCCCCCTGCCCCCCATGGCCAGGACTTGCATCCCAGCCTCCTGCTTCAAGCTGTGTATCCCCACCCCCCAAACAAGGGTAAGCGCAGGCATGAGAGAGCAGCAGGGAGGGCTGCAAAGGAGGGTGCTGTGGAGCAGACGGGCAACTTGGCACAGCTATGTGTCGCCCAATCCCTTGTATCTGCCAGGCCGGATCAGACCTTCCTAGGCTGGATCCAGCCTCTTTGCAGGTCAGATCTGGCCCACGGGTTGTAGGTTGCTGACTGCTGGGCTAGATCATCCAGACTGTCTTCCTCCCAGTATAGAATGAATCTCTGTAGTATATTTCCTATGATATTATTATGCAATGCTTTTATCTTAACTTGAAAATAACTGGTATTGACAACTTGGGGAAGAAACCTTGGTTTTTTCAGAGTCAATGGCAAAACTTCCATTTACTTCAATAGATATAATTTCTCCCTGAGACTCTTCAGAAAATGATCCGCTGAGCTTGGGCTATGCTGTCAGCCTACAGGACTCCCCATGGGTTTGAAAATTTGGCATCAGGGAAGCTGTGAGACTGCTCCCCCACCCCAAAATTTTCAGACCTGTGGGGAACCTCATGGCCTGGATGACACAAGGGCAGGGGTATATGAGAGGGCACATGGCCTCTCCAACACAATTGTTTGCTTGATACTTATCTTCAGGTAGTAATGTATTACAGTAAATGTATACTAAAGCTAGGAGACGGCTTATGAAAAGATTATATACTTACATTTCAAATGTACAATCTTTCTTTAGCTACAAAACTCAAGGGGTGGTAGAAGATGTCACCAACAGAATAGTAGATCACATTCGCCCTGGTTCGTATAGACTACACTGGGATAGCTTAATGACTACCATGGACATTGTTGAAGAGTTTGAAGAGGTAAGAAATCTTTCTAATGTATAAAAGGGTTTGGCACTCTTGTGGTGGGAGGGAGGAGGAAGGGGGCTGGCATTACAATGTCTGATTTAAAAAAAAAAATTTTTTTTTTAAGACCCTCAAATGCAGTTTTTAGAGAGTGCTCTCTTCTATTCTGTAGGATGTAGATTTTTTTAAAGTTAAAAGACCAGCATACTTTGTGAAACTACAGCTTCACCTGTTCCAAATAGGCTAGTCTCAGGAGGAATCAGGGCTTTGTGTGGGGAAACTAGAATAATAATGTATACTGAAGTGTAAGACTTGCCAAAAAAGTAGTTTCTCTGTTGTTTCATTTCGGACTTCTCTGAAGTCTGCAGTTATTGGCCATTGGTTAGGCTTATCTTGACTACTAGGGACCTATGGTTCATAACTTCAAAGCCAATAGATTTTTGGCTTGTACATTGTTTAATAATTTTTTTGCTTTAGTTCCAGTCAGATACTGTGAAATCTTAATTTTTTATGGTCTTTAATAACTACATAAACTTGAAGTCCTTCTAGAAAGCTGGTGAAGGCTGAATTCCGTTTTGTTGAATTTCAGTTTTGTTTTATTTAAATGCAAGTGCACTTTGAATAAAGTAGCCTTTAAACCGCAAACTGAGCATGCCGAGTATGCTTAACCGCCTCCAGATTTGAGAACCTCTAGGGCGCATCCATACGAGTGCGATTGTGTGCTTTGTGGTGCTTCAAAGGTGGTGATGTGCCACAGCATGCATTCAGCACACATGAAAGGATTCGCTGCACTGCATATTTGCAGGGTCAGATGACACAGTGCCATGGGTTGTGTGTGGCCGATGGACTTGGGTTTGAGCACCCCTGGGCTGTAGCCATTTCTAAAATGGGTAATTCAAGATGAAAAGTGCAATGTAAGTGCAAAACAAAAAGAAAAAACAAAAAAACCCCAAACCCCACAACACTTACTTTGTTCAAGAGACTTGTTTCATAGGAACATTAATTAAACTGATGTTTGTTATTTTTTATTTTTTTCCCCTATCCCCCTCATGAAGAACTGTTGTGTAATGCGCTATACCACTGCTGGGCAGCTCTGGAATATCATAGCACCAAGAGAGTTCATTGATTTATCTTATACTACTCAATATGAAGAGGGCCTGCTGTCATGTGGTAAGGCATCAGTGACCACTGCTTGTTTTGTAGCATGTCCCTGGATTTGGAGTTAAGCACACATGCTATTCTGTTCCCCTTCAGATATAAGATTTAAACACACACAGGATAGTTGTATACAGGAGTGCTGTGTAGATCAGCTTACCTGACATTTGTACACTGCTTTTAATATGAGTGCCATCCAAGAGTATATTAACATTTGGAGCAATTACAGGAGACTAATCTTTAGTACCATGGGAAAAGTATGGCAAGTGAAGTGCACAGCCTGATGTTACACTATTAATCAGGTGGAGCTGGATTTAGAAATTGCTTATATATGGGAGTAAACACATGGTCTTATGCCAAAAGATTCTGCCTGCCTGTGGAAAAGAGGGAGGAATGAATGTACCACCTTGATTTATTTAAAAATAAGACAGAGAACAGTATCCAGAAATTTGACTGCTGAGCTAAGCCTTTTTAAAGGTGAGACTGGCACTTCTTGTAATATTCCTATATAGAAGCTTCTGCCTTGTATTTGCTTTAACTGGGTTATTTCACATACCACTTTATCTTGGTTTAGTTGGTTAATTACCTGGTGGAATACAGCTTTATGACAAAAGAGCTGCATTCTGTTTTGATCATCAGTGAAAAGTGTACTGATGTGCCAAAGAGTGCAGCTGGGCTCCCAGTTTGGATCATGATTCCTCAATTCTTATGGCTATGTTCTCTTACTTTTTTTCCCCCTTCCATTTCTTTTTTAAAATAAAAACTAGGGCTAAGTCTTGAATTTGGAGAAGTAAGACCTAATTTTGTCCGGGGATTTAATCACCCCTGCGGTTGGTTCTGTGTCCCACTTAAGGACAACCCTGACCAGAGTCTTCTGACGGGCTTCATCCAGACTGAACTTCGAGGGATGCTTCCGCAATCTGCAGTAGATACTGCCATGGCTAGCAGCCTGGCTAATTTTTATTCCGACCTCAAAAAGGCACTGAAAACGTAGTCACATAGTGACTTAGAACTCTGTATGTTTCTTGCAATCATCTATTTCCTTCTCTCTGTATTATGCTGAACATGGTTTAGCTGCTTACTTCAGAGGGTAGTGGTATTTTTCCAGTTAACATCAGGAGCTATATTTAAGAGGGATTCAACTTTAACGGTAACATTTCAGCCTGATATCCAGCAGGTATGTACATATTTTGCTTCTGCACTTAAGCTTGTGTTTCCTGCCTTCTGAAACTAACAGTATGACCATACAAAATCCCTTGCTTCCTAGAAAAAGTCTATCTAAAACATGGGCTAAAACCTGATAATATGAAGTGACCTCTACACTCACTGAAGTTGTGAGCGAACAGCACTTGTGTGACAAACGTGGGCCTTCTGTGCTGGCAGCACCTCATTGCAAACGTAATTTTATATTCTTTGTGTTTAAGGAATGGACGGGTAAAGATCTTAAAGTGTTTGGTCTGTACGTGAGCATTTGTAGTTTCTGTATGTTCCAGTTTATTAATCCATACTTATTTTAATAATGTCTGTTAAGGCTTACCAAAGGGATATTAGACAGGTATTAAATCACTTTAAAATAGAGTTCTTATTTGGGAGTTACACACTTGCAACCTCAAATGCCCGAGGTCTTGGCTTTTCATAATGTGGTTTTGTCTGATTGTTAAATGCCGTAGCTAGCAGAAATGCACTTACAGCCCATCCAAAGCTTGGTGGAGGCTCAGTAGTTTTTCCATAATCCTTAGGGGACTTTTGATCAGGCCCTTGTTTATCATGCTATAAATTCCTGCTGTATCCACTCATCCCTGCACACAATCCAATTTTTTAAAAAAGCAGATGTGTATTGGTGACTGAACTTGCATTGAAGACTATATAGATAATGTTACTAGTTTTAGAGGCATGTCCCCCATACTCTTCAACATAAGAACAAACAACACTGAAAACCCTTTTTGTTTTGTTTGATTATATCCTCAAATTGGTTGAGAAGTTTACTGCTACAGCAGGACAGAGGGGCTGATATGGCAATGGTGCAGCATATAGGCTTTCCTTGGTTAACTGAGGGGGCCTTCTCCAAAATGAAGACTAATCTGGAATAACTCTAACCAGACTAAGAGCATGTCCATCTATGCTGCAGATATTTGTGCACCTGCCAGTTCGCACAGAAATACCTCAAGCAGCTTGGGTATTGCTCAAACTGTAACCATTGCTAGGTCAGAGCTCCCTAGGGGCTAAAAAACCTGTTGAAGATGCTGGAAAAGTAGTTGGGCGATGAGCCTATGTTGAGCTTTATGCCATCACAGTTCCACTGCTAGTAGTACCAGAACTAGCTTGAGTAGTGCCGCACAGGCAGCAGCTCCTAAGCAAGTGACTGCAGCAATGTATAAATCTATGTAAAGATGCTTCAGAAACTTAAGTAGTTTAAACAGGGAAAGATGTAACTTGAGACCCTGGATATCCAAAGACTGAAAAGCCTGTCTACAGAGTAGTTTAAAGCCATGTAGGGACTAAGGGCCACACTTAACTGGTATTTAGGCACTTCATTGCTTTAAAAAAAACAAACAATTAAAAAAAACAAACAAAAAAAAACACAACCCCCCCCCCAAAACTTCCTACTATCTGCATTGTCAAGGACCTGTATAGATTTACATATCTTATCCCAAGGGTTGGTTGTTTTTTTATGCATCTTTTACTTTGAAGGGGGTGGGAAATCACATTGCAACCCATAAAAGATTAGTGTTTAACAGGTACTTAGTTTCATTAGGATGTAGCTGTGTAGCCAATGCAGGACATATTTGAATGCTAGCATTTCAGCTCCCAGCTGGACACATTTATGACTGACAGACAATACAAGTAGGGTGCTTGCAGACATTAAAAAAATAAAAATAAAACAACAACAAAAACTAAACTTGGCGTGTTCCTGTGCTGAGGCCAGCACAGGCAGCGTGGTAGTGGGACCTGGCTCACCCAACATCTGGTTTAGTGGGGCCTTTTTTGGCACTTTTATCTAATGTGCAAAGCACCCAGTGTATAGAGATGCTGCAGAGCCAGATCGAAGTAATGCATTGCTTCTGTCAACTGTGTTGTTGTTTTTTTTGTAATGTATTAAATGGGTGGAAAGTGAGAGGTAGTAGATTCAGCAAACTTAAAGCCATTTCAAGAGGGATACTCTAATCTCAGCAAACCGACTATTTCCGTTTTCATAAAACCAGTCAACGATGGGAGGAGAGAGTCAGAAAACAAATTCTGAAGGAAACCCAACTTTCTTTCACAGCATTTGCAACCTAAATACTAAGCAATTGAGATTTGCTCATTTCATTGTTCAAGTAGAGAGATTTTTTTTTAAAGTTTTTTTTTCTTAGAATAAATAAGGACATCCGTTTTCACAAACAGCAAGCCCAGATTATCTGCTGTGGCACAGAAAACAGGAAGCATCAAGTGCTTTCATCTTCTCTATTTCCCCTGTTTCCCTATGGTCCCAAAGGAGACATCCCTTCATCTTGGGGTGCAAAGGAACTGGACAGAGCTATGAGGAAAGATCTGGAGATAGATTTTTCCATATCGTCTCCCATGCAGGCCTTCCAGCCTGTAGGCAGACCACTTACTACTATTCTTATTCCTTCCTAGCTCTGTAGACCTTCAAGGTCTTTGGCTGCTGTCCCAATTTGCCTCCACCTTTTTCTGTGAAGGGCATTTTTTTTTTTCCTGTTGCTGGTAATTCACAGCAGGAAAATCTAGCTTACTATGATACTGACAAATCAGTACTAACCTGGACATACTTCCCCTCTCATCTCCAGAGGGATGTGTTGTAAGGACAAATGTCAGTGCCAGAGGCCCTAACAGCTCAGCAATATTGGAATGGCAGTAGCTGGTATCTAGGAGGAAGTTCTGTGAAACCCCTCATATATATGTATATGCTATATATTTTATCTATCTATCTATCTATAAAAATATGAGCAATGTTTTTTTAGGTAGCCTTAGTGTCTCTTCAGGACCTAGTGTGTCCAAATAATTGAGGTTTACAATATTTATTAGAAGGGAATCATTCTGGCAGTTTTCATTCTTTCTGTCCCTCAGAGTTTGCACTTTGAGCCTCTTATTTACAAAGGCACTTCAGTGCTTTGAGGACACAGTTGAAAGGAGCACAAAACCCCCTTTTGTTGAAGGATGAAATGTGTTGTGATGTAGCACCTGGCACTTTACAGTTAAAGATTATAAGGTGTGTGCTCCAAAAAGCTGCCATTTCAAGGTCCTGATCAAATGCCTCTTGTAATCACTGGATATTTTTACACAGAGTTTAGTGGAATTGCTTTGGTCTTTCAAAGAAAGTATGCTGGCAAAAAAGTACTTGAAGGAATACATTTTCTTTCACAAGTCTTCCACAAGGAAAAGAAGAAGTCCAAGAGTTTAGGCATGTTCAAGAACCATTCTACCTGCATTTTCCCTATAATGTAGAAAACTATAATAGCAACATAACATCTCTAACAGCTGGGGATCTAAAGACTGCTCATTTCCTGCTAATGCAAGTCAAGTGTTAAATAGGCCTCAGGCTGCATTTTATTAGTTATCAGTGGTCAACAGATAGAACTGGACTAGTTTTGTAGTATAACATATACCTACTATTGATGCTTTCAATAAGGCAGGCAATACATATTTTATGCAATACAAACTCCTGATGACAGTGACAGAACTGTACTATGAATGAGATGGTCTGACAAGATGCTAGCCCATGTAAGTAAAAGTAGCCAATTACATTTCTGAAACCAGGCAAATCACCAAGAATAAATGTACATTGACTTGTAGGTATTTACTAGGGCATATACAAATATGTTGATACTGTTGCTAAATATTATGTATTCATTACACAATAGTATGGCTACAGTTGTGGGAAACTTGATGTACTTGTAAGTCTTAATGTGTTCTCAGGGACCAGATTTCCCTCCTGTCTATGCATAGCTAAAGTAGTGAGGAGGGCTGGGGATGAGAGCAAGGACTTCCATTCCAGACTCTCCCTAAAACCTCTCCTAGTGGACTGTGAACTGAGCACATGGGGAACAGAGAAAACCAAGGAACTAAATGCCAGCCACAAATTCTTTAGATTGCTGTCTCTGTGCAAGTTTGAGAGTATCCCTGTAGAGGGAGCCAACAACCTGACTGGAGAAAAATACATGCCAGCACTTATTTTACAGCTCTGAAGAGGGGAGGAAAGAGGAATGTGTAGAAAGCTGCCATCCTCACATGCAGAGCCAGCTTTAGAGGTGGGTGACTGCCCACGGTGCCGTGGTCAGGAAGGTACCAAACACCTGGTCACCCTTCCTGATCCCCATTCCAGGCTGAAGAAGCAATACCCAGTCCAGCCCAGTGGGGCGCCACCAAAATAAAAGTTTGCCCAGGGCGCCATTTTCCATTAGGTCAGCTCTACTCACGTGGACCGAGTTTTGTTGACAGTTTGCAAGAACTTCATCCACCTAGATCTTTCACGTTGTGCAAGGAGCACAGCAAAAATAATACTTTAGGCCTCTAGAGTACTTCCAAAACAACTAGGCATAGATAACGCTGTTCAGAACTTATTCTATAGGAGTAGCAAGTGCCTAGAAATAGAAGTATAGGCCACCCCTGCTTAGGTCTCTTAATTGGTTCCTGAAAAACCAAGCGTTAAGTGAAATGAGCATTAAACAAAACTGAAAGTATTTGATGACCCAAGATGGTGACTGCAATTGTTTTTAATGCCCCAAGATGGCAGCCATGAGCATTATAATGAAACTCGCTGAGCGCTAAGTGAAATCAGGTATTAATTTAAAATGAGCGTTATAGCAAAATAGTGCTAAGTGAAACAGCGTTAAGCAGGTGTTGCGTGTATATAGAATTACTGACTTAAGGTTTTTAAAGGGCTGTCTTTGTTTACAGGGGTTCAGTCCAGCTACTAGTTTAATGTATTTGGGGCTCTGCATGCATAGTCCCTTGGATGTGTTTAAGAAAAGTGGCTAAGCATAGTAAAGTAAACCTGAAAACAGTCTTCCCTTTTGCATTGCACCCTTAAATCTTTGCCATATATATATATATATATATATATATAAAAAAAAAAGCTAAGTTTTTCATATTCCTGAAGCGTAGACTTTTTTAGAACAACACCAAAAATCATGAGAGTTGGCAACACCGAGACAACAATACCTTTTGACTACCTTGAGTTAGTGCTAGATAAGTTTGGTCTCCACTGCACAGTTCTGGGCACTTTAAGTAAATGATGGTTTAGGTCCTGCTCTTGAATGGTGTTTTCTCTGGACTTGCGTTCCATTATTTGCCAAATTAAAATGCATTTAACAGTTTAAATGTTTGGAAAGAAATTATTTATGCTGCCTAAAGACTTATACAAAAACACCCACACAAACACCAATATTGTTTTCTTAAATCATAGAATCTTTATTCTGAGTCAGTTGTTTCAAGTTCATTGCTGGCAAAATGGGTGCAATTTGGTTAAAGCCAATCAAGTTGCACCCCTTTTTATCAAAGTTGAATTTAGTTTGGCTTGATTGTGAATTTACAGTGTGTAATTTTAAGGATGTATTTATTTTTTGAATGATTGTACTGTAAATTAAAAACATGAAGTCCAACACCTTTGTGATTTCCTGTCATCAATGCTTTCCATGGGGCCCAATTCATAGAAAATTGGGGTTGGAAGGTGTGGCAAAGTGGGGCTCCCAGACTAGCCACAGTGCTAGTTTCCCCACTTGCCTTTGGGCACACTGCCCACCTTTCACCTGCCATGCCTTGATGGAACATAATTAAGGTGTTAGTTAGGCAGGAGGCTGCCCATTATACACTTTGATATTGAGGGGGTCTATCCACAGCTCCGTTCTATCCCTACATTGCGGCACAAACCTCACAGATGGCATCTCAGGCAGTCGACTCAACTGTCCCCCTTCACTCATTGGCTGTGGCCCCTTCCATGGGACCTTCAGCTTCCCTATAAGTCCTGACCCCATCTCAGGCCAGTCAGACCCTGAGCTTCTTCGCTGTATATGGGCATTCTTCGCACTGGGCTCCTGGCCCTTTTGACCCTTCTGGTCCTGGCCCCAGCACTGACCAGTTGAGTCCCTTGGTTGGGTCTACACCTCCTGCCTGCACTCAGGGATTGGGGTTCCCTATTCCCAGCTCAGGTGCTTCCTGAAGCTTACCTGGCCTTCCCTGGATCAGATGGTTCAGGTAACCCACCCGAAGGTGAGGGCTGGGGTTAAGGTGCCCCTACTCACCTTTCACTGGGGTGGTAAGTAGCCTGGCATTTTCCCTGGGGCTCCTGTGCCACTGAGAGCCCCACGAAGCCACCCACTCCTGGCAGGGTGCAGTTTTAGGTCATGCCCAGGACCAGGAGCCTCCAAACTGTCCCCTACAGCTCCTGTCCTGATGTTGTATACAGCCTTGCAGCCAGGCAATGTTGCTGCCTGGCTTGCTAGCAGCAAACTGCTCTGTTTATATAGGCAGCCAGGGATCTAAAATGGCTGC
>NW_005842060.1:2458361-2496375 GCF_000455745.1 Alligator sinensis | reverse complement strand
GTGCCCTGCCACAGAAAGGACCTCAGGAGGTCATCTAGTCAAACCTCCTGTTCAAAGCAGGACCATCCCCAAGTAGATAATCCAAGCCAAGGCTTTGTGTAGCTGGGTCTTAAACTTCTAAGGATGGAGATTCCACAATCTCTGGGTAATGGGTTCCAGTACTTTACTACCCTCTTGGTGAGAGACTTTTTCCTAATATATAGCCTAAACTTCCCTTGCTGCAACCTGAGGCCATCCTCTTTCGAACCTCCCTTCAGGTAGTTGAAGGCTGCTATTAAATCCCCCCTCAGTCTTCTCTTCCCCAGACTAAAAAAGTCCAGTTCCCTCAGCCTCTCCTCAGAAGTCATGTGCCCAGTCCCCCAGACATTTTTGTTGCCCTCTTCAGGACTCTCACCAATTTGTCCACATCCTTTCTGTAGTGGGGGCCCTAAACTGGACACAGTGCTCCAGATGCATCTCACCAGTGCCAAACAGAGGGGAAGAATCACTTCTCTCTATCTGCTGCCAATGCTTCTAATGCAGCCCAGTATGCTGTTAGCCTTCTTCACAAGGACAAACTATTGTCTCATATTTAGCTTATTATCCAGTGTAACCCTCAAGTCTCTTTCTGTAGAGCTGCTGCTTAGCCAGTCAGTCCCCAGCCTGAACCAGTGCGTGGGCTTGTTCAGTCCTAACTGCAGAACCTTGCACTTCTTATTGAACTGGGATTGGGCTGCTTTTGGTTCAATCCTCCAATTTGCTGAGGTCTCTGAATCCCAGCCGCACCTTCCAGCCTGTTTACTATTCCCCCTAGTTTGATGTCGTCTGCAAACTTGCTGAGGGTGTACTCCATCCCATCTTCCAGGTCGTTGATGAAGGTATTGAACAATATTACCCACAGGATCTGTCCCCAGGGCACTCCACCTGAGACCAGCTGGCAGCTAAACTGCTGTTGATTACTACTTTGTGAGCCTTACAATCCAGCTAGTTTTTAAATCCATTTTACAGTCCATTCAGCCAACCCATACTTTCTTAGCTTGCTTGTGATAATATTATGGGAGACTATAAAAAGCCTTGCTTAAGTCAAGGTATACCACATGCACTCGTCTTCCCACATCCACAGAGCCAGTCATCTCAAAGAAGGCAATCAGGTTGTCAGGCATGACTTGCCCTTGATGAATCCATGCTGACTGTTCCTAATCACCTCCAAATGTGTGGACATTGATTCCTTGAGGACGTTTCAAGATTTTTCTCGGGATTGAGGTGAGGTTGACCAGTCTGTAGTTCCCCAGTTATTCCTCCTTCCCTTTTCTGAAGATGGGCACTACATTTGCCCTTTTCTAATCATCTGGGACCTCTCCTGACTGCTATGAGTTTACAAAGATAATGGCCAGGAGCTCTGCAATCACATTAGTCAGCTCCATCAGCACCCTCAGTTGCATTGTGTCTGGCATCATGAACTTGTACATGTCCAGCTTTTCTGAACAGTCCCTAACCTGATCTTTTGCTACTGTTGGCCACGCACCTTCCCAAACTGTGCTGCCAGATGCAGTAGTCTGGGACCTGACCTTGCCTGTGAAGACTGAGGTGAAAAAGGAATGGGGTACTTCAACTTCAGCCTTTTCTGCATCATCTGTCACTAGGTTGCCTCCCCCATTGAGTAAGGGACCCACACTTCCCCATGGCCTCCTCTTGTTGCTGACATGCTTGTAGAAACCCTTCATGTCCCTTGCTACTTACAGCTCCAATTGTACATTGCCTTTTTTATTCCATTCCTGCATGCCCAAGCAATACTCTTGTACTCCTTCCTAGTCGTTTGTCCAAGTTTCCACTTCTTGTAACCTTCCTTTTTGCATTTTACCTAACTGAAGTTCCCTATTAAGTCAAACTCATCTGCCATACTTGTTAGTCGTCCTGTGCATTGGAAAAATTCATTCCTGCACTACTATGCTGCCAGGTGCAGTAGTCTGGGAGCTGATTCTGCACTATTTCATTTGTCAGTGACTGTGTGATTGAAACTACTGAATAGCAGAAGGCAAACTAGATTGGGATGAGCAAAACATGGCCCACGGGCCTGATCTGGCCTGCCAACCAATTAGATTTGGCTTGGGGGTGGGTGCCCGCCAACAGATTGTATCTGGCCTGCAGCTTCCCTGCAGCAATCTGCACAGGGCCAAGCCTGTGTCATGCTTCCACTTGGGACAGCCCCAGCCCAAAGTGCATAGCTTCCTGGTGGGTCTGTTCTTGGTATGGCTGCAGCTGCCTGGCATTGCTTGGCTCCCCTTGCCTCTAGTGGCTCCTTCTCTTCCTACCCCTGCTGTATCACCCTGGGCAGCAGGTAGCATGGGGAAGCGACAGCGGCTTTGGGGACACGGGCAGGGTACCTCATGCCCAGCTGGAGGAGAAGGAGGGGAGCAAATGGGATTGAGAATCTGAGTTAAGGCCCTACAACTGTTATGCCAGAGTCTTTACTTTGGTTCCTAACAAATTTACCATGTTCTTTAGAAACTGTCCATAGCAGGGACAGCGGGAGCCAATTTTTAGAGGTCGTCAGCTTCCCCATACCATCCACCCCAACTATTTCACTGCGAATTTGAGGATTTCTCTGTTGCTTGCAGCTTGTACCCTGCTGTCAAGGTACCCTCCTCTTCCCAAATCCCTTTTTGGACTTGCCCAGGCAATAAAGTGGTTCAGATTAGCCTTTACTGAACATCTTGGGCCTCTTGGATGGGAATTAGAAGGCATTTCTGGGGTAAGTCCCAAAACCTCACATCATTCCTCGCATGTATATATAACCATTATGCAAACTAGAACTCCAACATACAATAAAATATGCTGCACTCCCAAATTACCTTGAGCAATGCCCCTGAAGTCTTGCCCTCTGCAAAAACCCTTAACAGAAAGATGCTGATGTCTTCAGATAATCCAGCCGATTTGCTGGAAAACAAGTACAACCTATAAGTGAATAGGACTTAAATTCCAGGCTGGGCCCTACCTGGGCTGCATTCACAGCATGCTTCAATGCCAGAACCCTCTCCTGCGCATGCCTAGAAAGGACAAAGTTTTCCCACAATTCACCACACAAACTTCTTGCGACAGCCCAGTTTATTGCAGCACAAAAAGCCTTTGGATCAGCCGTTAGAAGTAAGTACTTGCAAGGAAACAACATCATTGGAATCATTTCACAGAATGGCCGCTAGCTCCTGAAAGTAGTAATTCAAAGACAAATGTCCCTGCTGCTGAGCTAACTCAGGTTAATACGCAGTGCAATTTACTCAAGACCAAAGAGCAAGGTAGTAACCCAGCCAAGAACAGAAGTCAAGGCTCAAATCCTGCCCATTTAGACAGACCCCCTGCCTCCACATACACCCTCTCCCTTGAATAAATCCTCACGGTGCATTTTTGCAAGAACAGAGCTGAAGAGTCTCGAGTCTTGCTTTCATACTCTGTCCCTTATGAATCCCCTCATCCCTCTGCAAGACAAGAAAACAGGATAAAAAAGAACAAAGTAAGGGGGAAGGAAGAAACCTGGCAAAATATTTTCAAAACACAGAAAAGTCAGAGTACAAGTAGATAAACTGAATCATTTCCTAAGCCACCTGCCTATTTGTAATTTTAAGAGGAAACGGTATTTGCACATATGGAACATACAAAGGGAAAAGGTGTTTTAACTAATTAGGTTTTTACCTCCCTCTCAAAAGAGAGCTTGCTTGTAAGGCAGTCAGTCAGTCTCAACATTTTTGGACTTGAGGCACTCCTCCCTGGATGCCTGGCAAGTATTCTCCATACTTTCGTGAATTGAGTGGCACCCAATTCAAAACCAAATTAATATATTACAGTTCCTAACTTCTTGCAGTGGGACTGAGCACTGGGGGTGGGGGATTGACCAGGTAGGCATAAGCCCGAGCCTGCGCTTGTACCCTGGTTAAGAATCACTGCAGTAGAAACAACTTATCCTCTTGGCAGCACGGGGAGGGTGAGTTTTCACAAGCTAGACCATGGGGGTGATGATGGGGACATGGGCAGATCTATATTTCTGAAAAGGGGGTGTGCAGTAGGGTTGTGTGAAATTTTGCTGGGTGTTTCATTTCAAAGCTGTTTCAATGCGCTTTGAGCTCAAAACAGCAAAATTGAAATGAAACAAAAGGCTTTAAAACAAAACAAAGACACTCGAAGCATTTCAAGTTTTGAAACATTTTGAGTTTTGAAGCTGGGCTTACTTGGCTTCAGCGCTGGTCCCAGGCAGCAGCAACAGCCTCTTGTCATCTGGTGTGCAAGTCTGGGGGCCTGCACCCCTGGGAGGAGTCCGGCACAACCCCGCAGCCCTCCTGGGGGCATGGGCCCCTGGATCTGTGTGCCAGAAGAAAGGAAGCTGCCGCTGCCGCCGCCGCCTGGGACCCGTGCTGGGAACAGCTTGTGCCCAGCACTGGGAAGATTGCTGCTGCCACTGGCCCCAGGTAGCAGCAGCAGCAGCAGCAGCAGTCTCCTATTATCTGACACGCAGATCCGGGGGACCCCCACCCCCAGGAAGAGTCCAGCCCAGTCCCACAGCCTTCTCTGGGGTGCGGGCCCCGGATCTGCGTGTTGGATGACAGGAGGCTGCTGCTGCTGGCAAGTGTCACAAGTTTTGCTTTGAACAGCTTGAGGTGCATTTTCCCAGAAACCTCTTCACCTCCCTCCTTGAAACTTGACTCTGTGCCCTCAGAAGAAGCTACCATTCCTGCAATTTTCATCCGAATCAGGCAAGAATTGACAAAGTTTTAGGCATTTGTATGATTCCCCATTATAGCCTATGGGCAAAACAAAATGCGTTGAAACAGTTTCAATGAAACGAAACACTATCCCGTTGAAACCGAAGTCAAAATTGTCACAACCCAAAGTTGTGGTTTTTCTTGTTTGAGTGTGCTTCGGCATCGCTAAATCATGTTCCCGCCAAATTGCAGCTCTTTTGCACGGTGGAGTGTTCTGTTGTAACGGAGAGCGGCTAGCTATTGGCTTGCTAGCTGTACAAAAGGCTTGGGTGGTTTCCGCCCAAGTTGGAGAGAGAGAAAGCACATGGAGTTCGGGAAAGGAGCGTGAAGATCTCTAAGCACTGCTGATCCCTTCGAACTCAGCTTTTTCCTTAAGAGGGCAACAGAGGTTTAATTTGTCGAACCCACGGAGCTTCAACAACTCTGGGGGACCTATTTACCGAACCCTCGGAGCCTTAACAACTCCGAGGCACATAACCTCTAGCCTCTCCCCGTCGCCGATCGCAGTCCAGACGTATCCCTGTCCTAAGGACCCAATTGTCGAACTCACGGAGTCTTAACAGCTCCGGGGGACCTGGGAACCGAGTAACACTCACGGAGATACAGCTGCTCTGTGGGAACGAATTCTTGAACCCGCGGAGCCTGAATCACTCCAGGGTCAAGGAACCAAGTTTATTAGAGTCCTCCACCGAGAACTCAAGCGGAGCTGTGCCTGGAAAACTGACCAGCCTACACCGCAACCACCTTGGGTGTAAGTAAATAATCTTTTCAATCAACCATTACGCCTCCGTGACTGATTCTAGCTCGAGCGTACCAAACCGCGCCACGGTTTTTCTCCAGCCCCGTGTACCCGGGCTGCCGGCCACAGCCTGTGTGCACAAAAACGGGCCCGGCTCACCCCCGACTCGTACATGGCGACCCAGATGGGATCGAGAGAGAACTCGCACATGGCGATCCAGGTGGGATCGGGAGAGGGCCCGCACAAAAATGAAACTGTGCTGTTTCACACAGCCCTAGTGTGCAGATGGTGAGGTACATCATCATATAAAAACACATTCTCCAGTTAAAAATAAATGAAAAGCTTTACTAATATGCTAGGAGCCCAGGGCTATATAATTCAGTTTAAGACTGAAGAAAACTAGTGGAATGAGTTGAAAAAAAACAAAACAAAACAGGTCTTCAAGGCTGTAAAATAGGAGCTACATTACAAGGGGCAGCTGACAGCAGAATTGCAGGACAAAGGCTAGCTTGCGTAGTGGAACATCATAACCATTACAAAGGAGAAGGTTGTTAACATCTGTGGACTGGAAAGTTTCGAAGGGATCAGGGAAATTATGATGAGACAAAGTCCATCGATTCCCTCACTGCTGCCACTGCCAGGGAGTTCCTTTTAAACTTTGGATGGATCAGTAGTCAAAGGGGGAATGTAACCACTGCTGCAGCCCCCAGAGCTGCCTCTTGGTGCAGAAGTGTTCTTTAGATTTCACTTGACTTTCTACGTCGCTGTGGTGTTTGGACAAATCTTGTAGCAGAACACATGTATCTGGAGCCTAAACAAACGGTTTGGGGAGCATCCATCTTTAAAAATGTTAACCGCCTTGAATGAAGTCGCAGTCAAGTGGCTAGCGAAGACATGGGTTTGGTCCCATTTTAGCTTGTTCTAGGCTGCTCAATAATTTTGAAATTAAAGAGCCTTCCCTTTCTCTCCCATGTTGGAATTCAAGTGAGGTGTTGACCTAGATCAGGGTTTCTCAACCGGTGGGACTTCTACAGCGACCGACCGAAGCGTGCAAAACCAGGACTCCCCCCAGCTCGTCGACTGGCCTCTAGGGGATCCCCACCCCCACTCGTTGACCAGTGGGACCAGGATTTTTTGATCTTACATAGGTGGGATGTAAGGTGTAAAAGTTTGAGAACCGCTGATGTAGATAGTCTGCTCCTTCCCCCAGAGCTGTGAAGTGTCAATTGGTGTTCCAGATAGCATAGCAAACAAAGAGCAGTGTCTGCTCTCTTACTAGGAAGAGTTGTAAGGGACATTTACACCTTTCAGGAAGAGACCTGCCCTACTTTCCTTGCTGCTGCCACCGTTTCACTCTATCCATATGGAAGCTGTCCTTTCGACACTTTTCCAGAGCCAGTTCATTCTAGTTATTTTCAGAGTGTCTTGGCTTCTTTGCTCAATTTTCATACTGGTTATAGAGCCACACGACATATGCTAGGAGCAATCAGTAGCTGTCAAATTAAAACATGAACCTTGAAAGGTGTGTTTTTGTTTCTCTCTCCCCTTATAATATTGTGATACCGAGCCTCTGGCATTTCTATGTGGACATCATCAAATATGAATATGATTTGAGACACATATATACATACATATTTTAATAGCAGATTGCAGACTAAGACTTTTTACCAAACGAGGAAGGGGGGCAATGTCTATGCATAGCTGGAATTCATTTAAGAGGAATAGGCTATAAACAGTGAGTGTACGAGTCATGATCTCTATAGAAAAATTGGTAGTTCTGCATTTCCCATTATACATTTGGTTACAAGAGCCATATCAAGATGATAAACTTTTCTAGGTTTAGTAATTTATTTAAATATCATATGGTTCATGCAAATAATTTTATAAACTTCCCAGCATCAAAGCGTATTCTATTTACGTATCAGATATAAGCATACAAAAGGTTACAGTAGTCCCAAATATAATACATAAGAGCAGCAGAACTGACAATTTCCTCCCTTGTTCTGGCTTGTCTTCTATGCATCATTTATACAATATCAAAAAAGTTATTATACAGGCAGTATTAGCCTGAATTAAGTGTGTACATTTAATTGGCAGTCCAGAACCCATTATTTATTAATAGTTTTGCTATTAAAAGGTAAACAATTGTTGACCATACAAGATTTTCTTACATACCAAGTTGTAAAAGAAGGTGTCAGATGTACAGATAATGTAGCAGAGTTGAGAAAAATAAAGGTTATGGAGCCCAATAAGTATATAGAGTATTTTGTACAGATCAAGCCCAACTGATCCTAGCTTTGTAAGTTTTTTATAATTGGTTTAAAAGCACACTTTGTAATGAACCAATAGCACCATTTGATTTATTTTGGAAGTTTTGCCTTACTGCACTATTCAAATGCAGTTTATACATTCCTGGAATCAAGGGAAGCAGGGGACTTCAAAACTATGTTAAAGTATGGAGAAAAGGCTTAAATATAATGTCAAAAGTCAAGAGCAATAGACCCTGATAGTAATTTACAGACCCAAATCTGATGTGGGTGCAGGTTCTTTGAATGTCAGCACATTTTCAAGTAAAAAAGCACAATCAGACAAAATATATTGCACTTCAAAGCACCAAACAGCCTGCCTGGACTCTCCCCTGTACACAGTCCCATATAACCAGCCCAAACAGGATAATGGCAGGAGCTACCCTCATACCCAGCAACAGGAGCAGATTATTAGTGGCTAACAAATTATCCCCACCACTAAATAACTTCTGCAGCTTTTCCCATGGGACGAATCCTTGCTAACACAGATTTCTCATTACCTCATGCTTTAAGTCTGCCATAAGCACATAGTTCTTGTTTCCACCCCCTCCTAAGACCTTCAACAGGTCCATAAATAAAGCATTCAGTGGGCAATAACTGACTTATTTAATTAGAGGCATTAGCCTACTACATGACACTTGGAGAAGCTGGGACTACATTGTATACAATAATACAAAGCCAGTGCTAGTACTTGTCTTAGGCACCTCATATTTTAGCTGTACTTTATTTATTATCCAGTGACTGTTCCCCACCAAACCGGTACAACAGTGAGTACCAGTACCCAAAAGCATGCACCATTTTCATCATGATCCTCTGAGAACAAAGTGTTGGGTTTGGAAACTTCCCCAGACTAGTATCATATTCTGCCTGAGGCTCTGCACCAGCAGATGGGGGCTACATGATCCAATAGTGCCTTATCATATTGCTTCCTAGGAGGGATACAACTGCAGTAAGATTCAGCATATTCACCGACCAAATAAAGATTCCTTTACAGGTGTAAGATTTTGCCCTATTTGACAAAGCATCAGCACTGCTTCCCAACACACTCTTACTCAGTACTTACCAGTCCAGGTCTGCTGAGGAACACCAGCGGGATTGCTGAAGAGTGTGCATCAGAAGCAATCAGGATGCTTCGCTAGGGCGCAAGAGACTGTCAGCCATTTTGATGAGATAAGACAGGCCAGGTGGAATGCCAGGGATTTTGGTTTTTCTTTTAAACCAAAGTGCAGGACCTCTCTTCCTATGAGGAACTAGTATTGTAGGCAGTTGGTCATAAATATGCAGGAAAGAGGAAATGCCATGATTGCTCATATCCTCACACTCTCAAGGGGTGATTTCTAAGAAGGAGGGATTTGGGGCGTTTCCTGTTTCTGAGTGCTCCGGACAGGGCATAAAAGTAAGAAAGTCCTATCTTTGGCAATTTCCAAGCAAACTAGTAGTCTCATGGCTTTATTATGAGATTTGGCTGGCCTGGTTTGTATTGTGTTATGCTTGTTTCTATAAATGGGAATATACACGTATTTATTTGTTCTACCAATCTGGGGTCTCTTTTTCTATAGACATCCTGGTTCACTCAGGTACTGCAGTGCCTTATAGTGCCAGTCAATGCAGCAAAATGCAGTGAATGCTTTATGACAGTACAGACTAGCTAGAAAGGCACCTGAAACACTGAAAATGTTTCTTTTGAAAAGACAGTCACCTTGTTGGTGTTGGAAATTTTATTTCTAGAGTATGATACAGTAGAAAACTGAAAAAGAAATCTGAAATATCAAATCAAAGCAGGAATACCATCAGCTCTTTTGGTAGTTGCTGTACTATTATCATTGGATTATCATGTCTGGAAATGGCATTGGGTGGGAGTGGGGGCTTCTACGGGAAGACATAAGCTGCATTAATACTGTCCTAGCACTACTGATGCTGCACTTGACACTGCTCAGGTGTGTCTTACTTAGATAGAGGTTGGAAGGGGGCCTGCAGCTACTTAAACCTGATGCCTCCCATGGGCCTGAGTCACCAAGGAGACAAAAGTTTGGTGTGAAGATTACTTCTGAAAAGTAGGCCATGGAGAGTTTTAAAAATAACACATACTTGTTATACCAAATCTTAATCTTTCTTCTCTTTTTTTGACATCGCTACTAGCAATCCACTTCTTCAGTGTCATACAACCCTGCCTAATCTAAATTTAATTTCATAACAGGTTTCCCTTGTACCACCTTGACATAAGGAAAGATGATAGCTTTGTCACCCAGCCCAGTTTACCCACTAGTCAACTGAAACATGAGGGCTGTGTGCAAGACTTCATGATCTTAGCCAAATAAAAGGCAGGGAAGTTTTAATGCAAGTTGCTTATTGATATAAATAGCACATATTGGCCAACATTTTCAAAACTAGAAGCATCAATCACTTAAGTTACTCATTTCATATTTAGGCACTTAAATGTGCCCTGATTTTCAAAAATGTTGATTCTCTCAACAGCTCCCATTGTTTTTAATGGGAAACTTCACTAATGATGCATGAAAAAGATTACTTTTGAAAGACGCATGGAACAGGACTCCTAGGGCTGATGTGGTAAAGCAGTTGCTTCTTGTACTATTGCTATGGATGAATGAATGCAATTCATAGGTTATTGTGGTATGCTGTATGTGGACAAGGCCTTGTGCTGTTTACCATAAGGCTTGCCTTCAGCTTGAAGTTGTATATGTGCTGCCTACAGTTGGATACCTGATTGTAAGTGAAAAGGCTGCAGCTGTCTTTCATGTGATACACTCGTTTCTGTGGGGAAATACACAAGTCCTAACTTAACCAAATCTTGATTTCAATTGCACTATAAAACAGTGCATTCCAAAAATTTCAAAGCATTAACTGCGGATATTACAGACCAGCATCACTATTTGTTGCATCGGTGTTTTAAACGGTGATAATGTGGTATAATAAATAAAACATTAATATAATTCCCATAGGCAAGATTTCAGAGCCAGGTCAGACTAGGAAATACGTTTTTTCAGAGCTATGGTATTGGCTGCCGTTTGTACTTCTTCAGAACAACTAAAGCCAGTCTTCTGTGCAGGAGCTTGGCAAAGGTATTGTTGGCAAAGCTGATCTTCTGCATCAAGCATTTAGGAGCAGCAGCTGCCAGTGTCCCTTTTGTAGGGGTCACTGTGTTTAGAATCCTTTACTCCCCAGATGTTATGCTAAAATAGATCTTAAAGATCTACAGTAGTCCCAGCTCCTTTGGAAAAACACCCCTACCTTGGGTGCTGAATTCTCTAAAGTCCTACTCTTTTTTAGGTAGGATTGTGCTATTGTAGTCAAAAAGACTCTGGCTTTAGGTTCTGATAAAAATACAGAGCGTATTGTAGGCTGCAGGCAGTACTTAGGAAGACATTATACAAAGCAGTCTAGGATCTGGGGTGGGGCTAGAGAAACCCCACTAGCTGCTCTCAGAAGACCAAGGAAAACCATACTACAGGTCTAATTCAGGAGGGTATTTATAACTCGCCATTGAAGCACAGAGGCCAAGGCAACTCAAACGGCAGTAGCTCAGCTATCTGACAGACCCAAAGGCAACAGCAGATTTGTCCATACAATTGCTGCTGAAACCTGCCAAGGAGTCAGATGGCTCCTCTTCCATGGACAGACAGCCAACTGTGCTCCATGTGTCCCCTCTGGGGTCTGATGCTATGAAAACCAGATGAGGAATGAGGAAAATAAGGCAAGCACACTATCCTCTAACTATCCCTTTTAAATTGTAATTTACCATTTCTTAAATTGAACCAGACTTTGAAATGACTCTCTGACAGAGAGGATTCCCTTTGTGCTTCAGATTCACATATTTACACAGATTAATGCTTTGGCCCTGTGAGTTGCCATATTGCACGGATGCACAGTGATGCATCTGACACACACTAGAATGGCAGGATTTCTGCATCCAGAAGTTACTATATATAAAAGGAAGAAAAATGTAATACTCAGTAAGTGGTCTGCTCCCTCCTTGATGTACAGACAATAAGCTAGAGTCTCAGCTGCACCCACGGTATGCCAAGCCTATCTGAACAATAGGGCCTGGTGTAGTTTAGAACAGCCTCAGAGGTGTTCTGCATGACATCAGATAGCTAGAGAAACACTTCAGCTTTATAGTTATAGCCATGCCAATATGCTTTAGTCAGGCATAGTGGTTGGGGCACCCTCCCCAGCCACCTTAGTGCTGGCAGCATAGTAAATCATCTAGTCATTATCTTTATTAAACTTAGTTGGAGTTACATATCCTTGTTAAGAAAACAGATTGTTTAGATCAAAGAGTTTCCTCCAGAGGTGAACCATGCCTACTGCAATGGCAACCCTACTGCTTCAATTCCAATGGAATAATACTGTCATAGTATATCTGCTATTCTTAATGCAGACCTGCTCACTGAGGGATTTTTAAGTCTTGAAGTATGATCTGGGATTGATCATCACTGTCATTAATCTCTACTGCTATCTGTATGCCCTGCAGTCAATTATAGTTTTATGTTTGTCTCAAAGGTCAGAATTTGGCTGCTTCAGAGGCTGTTGTCTACAGGTTCTACTACTGGCCTCATGAACAGAATATTTGTGTTTTCTTGCAGTGCACCCAGCGACATGATTAACATCTGCCATGTGTTGTTTGTCCCCTGGTCGTCTCCCCAAGGGGACAAAGCAGTGCAGTATTTTGTTTTGCTAGGTTGTAAATGCACGCACGCATGTACACACACACACACACGCCTGTACACTACTACTTCTGTTAGAGAAGACAAAGTCAACAAAGTGTGCTTTGCACATAATCCTCCATTATGCTTCATACAGTTACACTGATTGTCAAGTTTGCTTCCTATTAGGTAGTGGTGGAGAAGAAACTAAGCAGCTATTATACATACTGTTTTGTCTTGTCAATAGATGTTTATACACTTCTGGATTTAACAATTTTTGAAGGATGCAGATACCTACACTGAGTTCTGCAATGACATGCCTATTATTTAATCATCTAATTGTCTATGCTCTACAATTAATGGGACCATTTTATACAAGCTTGAAAACACATTTGAATAAATTGTAGTTGTTTCATTTTTTTTCTTCATCATTGTTTTTGCTGTCCTCTATCTCAGTTTAATGGGTCTAGCTTTTTTGTTTCTTTTATTTCCTTAGCATTTTTTTCTTCTTGATTTTCAATACAAATTTTGTTCAAGGACAATTTCATATCATGCAGCGGCTTAACAAGCTAAACCAACTTTCTTAAGCAGAATCTACTTTTATCAGCCCTGTGGTTTTGTTATTTAATTATTTTGCAAAAGAGGAAAAAGACCTAATTTGTGTGCCTCTTGCTTGAAAAAGTAGGTTTAAGCAAGTACTGACACATCCTTTAGATAATAGACTACAACAAATAAATAAATAACTCCAGAAACATTTGGAATTGGGAGGATTGGCTGAATTACACTGGGACACTGCTATTATGCTGTGGTTTCAACTGTGCATCTCACTGGGGCCTTGCCTTGAATGATGTTTTCCTGCTTTTACACTGAGAACGCCATTGGCAGACTGGTGGACAGAGTGTAGAAAAGTAGAATTTGAAATGCTTACTGAGAAAGACATACATCCTTGGCACAAACAAGGAGTCCATGTGCACTGCATTAAAATCAGGAGTGTACATCATCTCAGTTAGCAAAAAGTAGTAGCAGTGTGTAAGGCAGAGGGGTCTAGACTCTAGGGGGAACCTACAAGCTCAGTATACTTTCATTTAAAAAGAAATTGTCCACCACACAGGTTTAATTAACAAACCCTCTTCAGTATTGGATTCCACAGGTAAACTGCCTGATACCGTTTACTATGATGTGGGTGGAAAATGAGGGGTTATATAGTGACAGTTCACTATTCATTCAGGACTTGGTGTGTGTTTTCCAGAGTCCTTCTATACTTGCTTGTTAATGCAAGTTTTCCACTAGCAAAATAGATGCACGTAGTTCCTAACATTTTGTTTCTTTTTGCTATGTTTGCTAATATCCAGTAAAGGTGACTGTCACAGTGCTAATTAGCATGGTTGCAGCACCTTATTAAGTGGCCATGCCACCCCACTTCCAGTTCTGGACCAGTTGTGACCTCCTGAAGTGGCCCATAGGATTAAAGAGGATGTGATTCACTAGCATGGAGTGGTCTTTTTCCACTTCCCTACCTATTTCCTTTGGTTTCTAAGTTGAACTGTATCTGCTTCATAAGCAATAATGATATTGCAGACATGAATAGTTGCAGGAAAGAGATTGTCAGCAAGTGCATCGTGTGGCCAGTGTTATACATCTAGGCAGTTAACACTGTTGAGCTCCTGGTTTCACAGATTTTGGTACCTCCAGAAACCTTCCTCTAGTTCTGCTAATCACACTACACTATCCCAAGCCCTTTTATGACAGCTTGTTCTTCAACCTTTGCCCAGCTAAGTGCAAAACACATGTTGTTTGGCTCTTGTTTTTGCTTTCCACATGCCAGCCTATTTGTCTGCGCTCATGGGAAGGACAGTTACCAGAGCTAATTCCTTTCTTTTTAAACACATTTTAGTCAGCATCCTTTCCCCTAAAGGCTCTTTTGCACTCAGGGGTATGGCCATGGCCCTAGTAGATAAAACACCTCAATACTGTGTCCTTACATACAGCAAAATAAAAATCACCAGGTACCATGCCAACACCCAAGTATGCTGATGCTTTTCTATCTTTGTAATAATTTACTGTTTATCAGTTACAAGCGAGGTAGGCCATAGCAGACGTGCTCACGGTGTGGCCCTGTCAGAGTCCAAAGAATCTGTGAATTCTGCTAAATACCGTGATACATAAGGACATGAAAAGGAAGGGTCAAGTGAGGTATTCTACTTGGTCAGAAATCCACCATTGGATGCAATCTTTCATGATCAGTTTTAAAAGGACAGACATTGAAAAAGAAAAAGTTCTTAACTCCAACTCTCTGAAATTCAATGTTGTGCGTGTATTTCAGAGGCTGATAGTTTCTGCCGTTAAATGAGAAGTTCTGCTGTGTTCAAATAATTTAAAAACAGGCTATTCAGATCTTTCTCTCCTCCCTGTACTTAAAAGGTCCTTCTGATGTGGCACTTTCTAGTACAGAGAAGAGAATCAACACAACCTCCAAACTATACTGTGCAATACCCTTAGTAACAGGTGGGAACTCAAGTGGGGATAAGAGTGAGCATAAGTTCTTGTCTTAACTAGAATACCTCATGCTTTCCTTAGTGCAAAAAGCATATTCACAACAGCTGTGTTGCCTGGCCATGTGTGATTTTACACTATCATCAGTTACATCAAAGTTGAACAGACAAACTCGAACACTCAGCAATGTTATGTAGATTTGTGGGGGCGGTTTCTGGAGGACACAGTTTATAAAAAAAAAAAAAAAAAAAAAAACCAACAAAAAACAAGTGGGTGTAAGTGAGACATTGCCTGTGACAAATATTTCCAACATTGTTTCTTGTTACCTACTGGGCAGCAGCCCACTATTGCTCAGACCTGCATTATAAATATGAAAACTTCAAGTTCATTCAAGTACGTATAAAGGAAAACTGCACAGGGAAAGCAGCTGGACAATTTAAAGTTTAGTACTTCGGTAAGGAACAAAATTGGTGCAGTCTTCTAGCTGCTTTGAAACAACACAGAAGCTAAATCAACAGAGTTGAGATTGCCATCCCAAAGTACACTGTGGGGAAACAGTGATGCATCACAGTTTTTGGCTGCAGTAGGACACCTGCATGGCAAAATATGGCTGCAGTAGGACACCTGCATCGTCATGGCAAAATATGCTGCTAAGTGATTTAGCAGACAGAAATCAATGTGAAATACACAGGTCTCTTTCAGGCTGCCAGTCCTATTGTGTAATGCTGCACCGTGTAAGCCAGCCATGCTGTATTACTAGGTCATATTCAGGCAATTCCCTCATCATAAACATCCTGATTGTTTGATAATGAAACCACTGAAGGCTTTAGATGCCTCTTTTGGTTTCTGATGCACAAGACTGTGCTGACTCCAACATTATGCTGTCATAGATAGATTTCAGTTACCAACCTTTGCTTCAACATGTGTGATCTGTTTGGTACAACCATGTGGTATAGTTTTTCACAAGATAAGCTTGTGTGTCTGTTGGGACCATGTTTTCTTCAGCATGAACAAAAGCGTATTTCAGAAAATGCTATCTTCAGTCAAGGAAGATGATCAATTGTCTCTGAGGTATGGACCACATGGCATGTTCTATTTGCTGAAGTTAGAAGAATCTACTTCAAACGAAGGAAACAGCCCTACAGAATTACAGTCCTCCAAACTGAATGCCTATTAACTGAACACTGATAGTGTCACCACTGTAGCTAATGGTGGAAACTACAGGTGAGAACACATTACTGCTATAACCACCTCCCTAGAGATTGCATCTGTATGAAGTAAGTTTTTGAAGTGGAGACCTGCAAACTCTTCTCCTCTGCCCATTCCCAGGTCTCTACAATCAGGTAGACATCCTGCTGCTGCTCTATGAGGCATGAATCAGCCAGCCCTTTTAGCTTACACATTTTTTCCCAAAGCAGCTTCTGGTGAAAGGCAGGGTATTTGTGCTTGAAATTTCAGTTCCACTTGCTTAAATATCAAACCTTTGTTGAACAAGTTTAATTAGTTCAAACATTTAAGATCAAGGTAAAAAATATCAGTGCTCTGTAGATTAGAAAACATGCATTACTGCTTTGTGAAGACAACTTAATTTTCTCTTTTACATTAATTTAGATATATTTTATTTAGCAAACCTACCGTGTAAATAATATATAATTACCTTTCATTTTAGCTGTAACAGAAAACATAGCTATTGGATTTGTTAATTACTCTGGCTTCTGTAGTAGCCAAAATAGATTTTTAGAAGGCAAGTTGTACAAGACAAAGCCATTTAAAATAAAAACAATTAGAACAAAAGAGAAATATTGACTGTATTAGGGCCTTAGGTAACTAGCAGTATTAAAAAGTGTAACAAACACAAATGATATTGTCATACATCAGTTTTGTTGTATTGTTTCTGTAACATACCAATACATTATGAATTTCAGGTACTATCAAAGTAATTACAAACAAATATATAGTTATATACCAATGACTTTTCAGCTCATATCTGCTGTGTCTGGCAACAGTCAGTTAGATAACCCTGCAAGCTGGTCCTCATGCATGGATCCTACTGAAGGCATGGGAGCTTCCAACAGGTTCAGAGATCTGCCCATGTGGATCACTTTACAGGATGGGTTCTTTGTTAGGAAAATCTGGGTTACTTACGTTGACTGATCTTCGGGGTAGCATCTATCTATTTCAGTGATTACCATCACTGTGGTATTTGAGCGTCTCTCCAGAGTAAAACCACTCTGCAGTGATTTTTCTTTTAGTAATTAAAACGTGTAATGTCAGCTTTTTCTCTTAGCCCCCATAAAAACGTGTTCTAGCTGCACAGTTTATAAAGTCATTAATAGATACAACAACATCTCAAAAGGTTGCAACTACCCTACTCTAACTGTATACTATACTATCATTTTGTTTTGCTAACATTTTACTAGAGAATGAAATGACAGAAATCTGAGAATAATTTTGGTTATCATTAAAATACTGTATATAAACTGTTAAAGGTAGAATAAGGCATTCTGAACATAAGCTTGAGGAATGTACAGTTCCATGGCCCCCTGTACTAATGTTTCAATTTCTTCCCAGAATTAGTGGAATGTTTTTGCATATAAATCTCTAAACAGTTTATAAATATTACAGATAAAAAGCAAAATGTTTCAAACATCTTTTTTTAAAAGCATTGGCTTGATATTAGTCCCCAGTCATCTACTGTGGAATTATGATTCTGAAAATTAAAAAAAGGTTCAATGAAATGCCATGATCTCTAGAAGACACTTACTTATGAAAAATCAAATGAAATACTATTAATTTCAAATGCTGTCTAAAAAACACACTAAAAATGTGTATGGCAGGTAGTATGGTAAGTAGTATTTACTCATTCTCATATTTCACCGATTGGTATTACTGCAAATAACACTGTATTCATGACATGCCTTATGGGACAGTTTACTATTTTCATAAGCAGTCACATGCATTGAAGTTAGGATCACCAGCTGGTGCACTTTGCACCCCAAAGCAGAACCACCAGAGAGGCCATGCTTACAAATTTCTCTTGCTGATTGACAAGTTAGCCGGTGCATGAAATGACAAATTTCAGCCAAAATAAGAAAGCAAATGACCTAAGATGTCTCTTCAGGAGCTACTTCTACTTCTACTTCCTGAGTAGGTTTCTCCATGGGTTCACTGTCATGAACTGGAGATGGATTACGGCTGGCCTTATTGCTGTCATGGCTGCTGTGACCACCTGCGCTTCCAAGACGAGTTGATGCCACAACAGCTTTTACTGCCGCCTGAGAAAGGTAGGAGAAAATAGGTTATTTTTCTTCAGTACAATGGCATATGACAACTTCTAGGTGTGGATATACGTAATGCTTAGACCAATTTAAAATACCTCAAGCATTCAGGCATCCAAGCCAGTTTAGAACAATTAAACCTCCCGAACTGTTTAAAAAAGATACCTGGATAATTGAGTACTACATTGAGCTGGTTCTCCATGAATTGGTTCAGTGTTATGTAAGGCACCAAACTTTCTGTGACTAGCATCTGGTTGGTCCTCCAGGCATCTCACACTCATCCTGCCTGCCCCAACCCCTAAATGGCGACTAGCTTCTCAGATATGCAGACAGAACTCTACCACCCCAACTTCTATTGCCTGCAGTTAACTGCAGTCAGTGTCCCTGGTTGGGGGCTCTGGGGGCAACTTTCCATCATTTTTTAAAAGTTGGTCAATTTTCTTTTTTTTGTTGCCAACTGACCAGGGGTCCATGCATCCCAGGCTTATTTGGGGTGCAAGGTGGCCAGGTGAAGTGAGTTGCCTCAACCTCTGTTTTTGGGTGCCTGGAGCTGGGGGACACTGTGGGAGATGGGGTGCCCAGGGACTCCACTGCCACTAAAGGAGGGAAATTTGAAAACTCTTTAAAGCAGTGGAGAGCTGCCCCTGAGCTTCCAGCCTCCAGATACACAGCAGAGGCCAGGCAGCCTTCCCTTGCACCTGGCTGCCCTTCCATTCAGAAATCAGCCTGGGATGTACTGAACCCCAGTCAATATCCAGGACCTGAACTAAACTAATGAATGGTGTGGGGGAAAGTGCTCTTTAAAAGCCCTGAAAGTTCTGGCAGCTTCAGAGCACTCAGCTATCAGGCATTCAGAAGCAGGGGTCCAGGTAGCCCCCTAGTCCTATGCACACATCTAGGCAATCTCCAGTCAGGTATCACCACACAGATGTTCAGTAAGGTACAGGAATGGGTCTTTATTGAACTCAAATGTCGGTGAGAAAGGTGGGGGGAGGAAATTGCAATTGGGCTGGGTACTCACAACCTCCCCTTGGTGGTGGCTTGTCAGAACTGCAATGCCTAAAAGGTGACCATTCCACTTCGAACCCTTAGCAGTGTACGTGCGGACACATCAGACCGGGGACAACTGTGAACTGGTTTTCAATCAGTGACATTCTTGGAATGGGTCAAGTCTTATGTCTGTCCTCGCTCTCAGGACAGTATGAGCATGGAATTTTATTACACTTACACTTCATATTAATATCAACCTCTGATAGCTACAAAAATAAGTAGTATTCAAAATAATTTAATGAGATCTGAAAGAGTCACGGTGTATCTACATGAGACACTTTACTGTGTAGTAGACTTATCTACTGTGCAGTAAAGCATCACCGTCTACACGTGTGCAGCATTTACTGTGCAGTAAATTAGTTTATTGAGCGGTTGGCTGCTACCTGTAGATACAGGTAGTATATTTACTACGCAGTAGCTACTGCACAGTAGTTCACGTGTAGACAGCTGACCAGGAAGCAGGGGGTGGGGGAAATGTCCCCTATTCCAGGCAGCTCCTGCTTCCCAGCCCCTGTCCCGAGCTGTTGATTGGGGCATGAGGCTGGGAGGCTGCCAGCTGCTTCGGAGGCAGGACAGCTCCCTCCCTTCCCTCCAGCCCCTGGGAGCCCAGGCCTGACCCACTGCCCCTTGCCAGTCTGGGGCTGGCACTTGGGAAGCCTGGAGCTCCCCCTAGCTGTTGTAGGGGGGAAGAGCAGGGCAGGAGTAGCCTGCTGGGCACATATGTAGATATACTCCTGGGGAAAGCAATGCATGTTACTGTGCAGTAAGCTTAAAGCATATTAATAGCACGTGTAGATGTGACCACTATTTCTGAAATTCAAACCTGGACTATTGTTGGTAGAAACATGTTTAGCTACACTAATTCTGAGTTTGAAAATAAAATATACTTATCAACATCTCTATTAAAATGAACTGATAAAAAAATATTGTTCCATCTTGTGAGAGAGTAAATTACACTGATTATATTGTAACGTATGCACAGATTAAAGCAACACTTATCATAAGGACTGATATCTAATATAGTAATAAGCAAAATGTGCTAGTACTGTGCAGACTTTTAGAAAGATTCAGTGAAAGATCCTTATCTGGTGCAAATTTTTACAGTGCTAATCTACAGCAATTAGGAAATGTATCTTGGTCCATGCCCAGAAAAGTTTATATGCTTAGAAAGCAAAGACATATATGGAAGAGGAAACAAGCATACTTTGATGCATGCATGTATAAAAATGATATATATAGGACCCATTTTCAACCACCCCTCTTCCTATTCTTAAGTAGCTGGCTAATTTTTGGTAGGTGCTCCTTTAAAAATGGGAGTGAAGAAGGAATGTGGATGAGGACAGAAGTCTTGCTGACTAGTGGAAGGGAGAGAGCTGAAGTTGCTCATTGAAAAGAGGACTATCAGGCCATAAAGGCTGGCATCACTGGGGAAGCAGGAGGGATGGGGTCAAGACAATAAAAGAGCAGATTCACAAAAGTGTTTAAGGATTGGAATTCACAAACCTGAATGAGGTGTTTAAGTTCCCTATATAATGAACAGGGAGAAACTAGAAATGAGATTCACATTCACACATGCTGAGTGGGAAAACACCAAAGCTAGTCAGTGGAAAATGCTGAAGAGAAGGATATCTCTCAAATCCTCTCTCTTTCTCAGATCCAGAGTCCTATCTCCAGCATTAAGACACCTATGAGAGACTGTGAATCCCAGTTTGAAACTGCTTCTTGGACTAAATTACCTAAGTTATCACTTTGAGTAAGGGGCACTCACCCACTCTTTTCTTTTAAGATACAGGCAGAGGAGAAAGAGGGAATAGTGGTACAGGTTTCCCTCAATTTATGCTATACATGCATTCCCAGGGAATGGCACATAAATTGAATTTGCATAAAGCAAACCCACTTTACAATGTAATAAATAGGGATAGGTTCCCATGGTGGGGTGGGAGGCCAAAAAAAAGCCAAAAATACAAGAGTCATAGTTTGGGAGGGAGAAGCAGCTATTTATCCATACTTTGAAAAGCATCACTCTGTAGCCCAGAGATAAGGGATATCCCATGGGAGGGGAGAGTCTGGGGTTCCAGTCCCTATGTCAGAGATTGCTTACGGGTAAAATACATGAGTAGTGTTGGGAATAGATATGGGGACCCAGGGTTCCCATCTCTCAGGCCAGAATCCCCTCTACTGGGCTACAGTCATGCTTCCTCTTGCTTGATCTCTCTCTGATCCATATATCTTGCATTTCTTTCTCCACAGTGGCCCAAGATACCACATGCAAGCACTGGCAACACCCATCCACTGTGTTTCTGAAATGCAGTGGTTCTGTATGTTGTGCTTTGTGCTGAACTCAAGGCCATCAGGGTGTTTTAGGTGTGCTCAGGGCAGACTTGCCAGATCAGGGCTCTCAGGGAACTTGGGCATGTAGATGCCTAATCAAGAACTGCGAACAGATATACGTGTACAGACAGGTGCTGAGATGCTCAGCTCAGCCAAGATGGTGGAGGTCCCAGGCATGCGTAATAGCAGAAATTTAGATGTTTGCATAAGTTTTCCGATGAAACCTGAGGTGCCCATGGCTTCTGAGGCATATAAAGCAGTTAGGCAGGGTTTTGTGCATTGATGACTTGGATTTAGATACTTAAATTCCACCTAAGTTGCATTTAGGTGCCTGAGTTCTTACTTGGATCAGGTCTTAAAGTATGCAGGTTGGGAGAGGTGTGTAGGACCTTGGAAGCAGGAACCTAGATGGAGTGAAGAAGGTAGCATTTACAGAGAAGATCAGTATAGAGGGTGGCTTTGTGAGAAGGACTAAGAATGGAATGTGGCACCTGGTAAAATGATATATATATAAATAATGCCTTTTGCTCTCTGCTGTACGTATAGATGTATACAAGAAAGAATCCCACTCTATTATGCTGCAACTAATATGAATCTTAATTTTAGAATTTACAGATTTAGAACTATTTTATAAAGCTATAGCTCTGAATACAAGAGAATAGTGTCATCTTAGCTTTGTATTATTCCAAAAGTAGCTGTGAGTTTATATTTATTTTTACAGGTATAAGTGTAGCTATGCATATTAATGTATATGCCCTTAGTAATTCAGTACATAGTTTTGCATTTTATGAAGAGGAAATCATTTTCGTGCTGCTAATGATTTAGTAATCCTGTTCTTGATGTTAAATCAATAAAGAAATAAACTTACAAGTGTTTAGATAGCCACACAGGAATGTAACATGGATGAAGACATGTTCTAAATAAAATAATGTTTTAGTTTTTTACAAACATGTGTCCCATTAGAGGCCCCAAAAGAGAATCAACGCTGTGAGACTACAAAGAGAACCCAAACTGACATGTGGAAAACAGATACAATTTTATTAATGACTTTTATTACTGACCTCAGCAGCTCAGTGGGGGCCAACTTTTTTGGCAGGCATACCACAAATTAAGCCAGAATCCTCTGTGAATATCATTTCAATCCCTTTCCCTTTCCTCTGCTTTCTGATCCCTTCATCATCTGCTGCATACCACACACAGGGGCTGTCTGTGCCAAAAGTGGCACACGTGCTGCAGGTTGGCCACTCCTGCAGTAGCCGATGCAGCACAGTTAATTTTGTAACTCCAGCTTAAGGCTATGCAAATATCTTCTATTGAAGAGAATAATAATAATAGACACATCTAAGTCAGTTCTAAACAGGCAAAGAATATCTATAATTATGTCTGGAACTTCCCAAGATCTTTGTATACATTTTGCAACAGACCTTCTTTTGCTATCTGGAGAGCGTCTGTCAGAGTTTCCCAATAAGATCGAAAAATTTGTCAAAATGAACATTTTAGGGTAGTTTACTGTTCATATTTTTTTTTGTAATGGATTGTATTGCTCCCAGCCCAGAGGCTGTTCCGTTGTTATTGTGATGGACCATGATGATAAAGATGGCTCTGCTGTGACTCCACAACAGGTGTTGATCATAAGACTTGTGCCCAAGTACCCCAGGATATATTTTCCAAAGCAGACACTACTGATACTGATTATTATCTAGGGGGTGAATTTCATGCTCATGTAAGCCAGAGGCCTATTTGTCATCTGTGCCTTTGAAACTCTTCCCACTCATGCCCTGTGTTCAGCATATCAGCAAAGAAGTAAAAAGATGAGTGTGGGTCTGATTCAATTCCATAGGATTGCATCTCTGCACCTCGTATACTGGTACACAATGCTTATAATTTTAATGAAAATAATGGAGAGGAAATGCAGTTGCCCAGATGCAAGCCTAGTTAACTGTCAAGATCTGAAACTGCATATTTTGGACCTGAATGTGTATATTTAGCATGTGCAGTTTAGGCACTTAATTTTGACATTAGGCCCTACCAAAGAATGCTCTCCATTCATGCCTTGCATTCTCATTGATATCTATGGGAACGGTAGGCCATTTAAAGGTATCACATACCCCCAAAATATACAAAGCTAATGATGTAAAATCTTATGTACTTAGATTAAGTATCCACCAGGTTTTTAGATGTACAAATCCATGAGAAAGATCAGTAAACCACCTATTCTGACTGGAGCTCTTCTAGTCAACACCTTAGAGATGTAGCAGGAAGTACTAAATGCAGAGGAAGGAAATATTCTCTAGAAAATCCATTCCTGTTCTAAGCAGCTGTGTTTCTACAGCTGCACATTTTTATTCATCCAGTTGTGGAGACTGAACAGATCTTTACCTTTCTCTTGTTCATCAGCCATCATAATAAAGGACAGGGGAATAATTTTTTTTCCCCAATTGGGACAATCTTCACAATGATTTGTAAGGCTTCCTTGGACTGTCAATGTCACAGAATGGTTTTAAAGTTACCACTGAGCATTTTTATACCACTTCTGTGGTATTTTTGAGGGCAACCTAGCACCGCTCTCCAGATCTCAGTCTCCAGTATGCATGGAAATGGAAATGGGGGTGCCATCAGAGTGGCTTCACTGCCTCATTTTTGGGTCTGGTGGAGTGGGCATGAGAGTGGGCAGATGGAGTGTACTTTTTGGGTACACTCAGGAGTTCTGCAGATGTGGTACAGATGAGCCCAGACACTAAAATACAGAGACTTACCTTAAGTTTACGCCGTGCATTGAATTCTTGAAGTTTCTTTTGTGCATTGTCCATATGTGCAAAATTTGCTGCCTTTCCTGTGACCCAAGGGTGCTGCAAAGCTTGGAGCGTGCTGAGGCGTTTCTTGGGGTCTAAAACAATCAACTTTTTAACCTACACCAGGAGAGAAGAAAAGGAAAAAAGAATGTAACATTCTTCCCCTGCAATACTTAGCAAGCCTTACATTATGGAGTTTGTTCTTGATTTTATGCAGCTATGGACAAATGAGTACATTCCAGTAACTCAAAAGATGGTTGGGGTCTTACCAGGCATCAGTTGCTCCATGGCAACAGTCTATGTGATGCTCTTACCCCTAGAGGAGTGTAAGCTAAACTGTGGTCGCTTAGCCCACTTTCACTGAGAAGTAAATTACTGTTTTAGCTTCCACTTACTATGGGGTAAGAATGGGCAGATGGGTAGCTCCTTTTTAGCATGCTGGATTTTGTGTTTGTTCGTGCCCTAAAGTTCTGTACTGAAGGACTCCTTAGGGAAACAAACAATGCTCTATATTCAGTTATAACTCTTGGTTTAAGGGAATGTCTTGGCAAACAAGGACACCATAGAAAAAATTTAAGAGTGAAGAAAGATACCTATATTTGTAGCATTACTACTGCTTTTAACTGTACTTCTGCTAATCGTCATATCTTTAAAATCTCATATAATCAAAAGGTACCTAATATGGAGGAACTAATAGCTTAGTTTTGAAAATAAGTAGGGGTCCAGTTCAGATTGGCAAACCAACCTCAAGCAGGACTAACACAAAACTTAAGGGCCTAAGTCACAAAAAGCAACCCAGCTCCAGCAGCCAAGTAGCTTACTAAGTGCCTAAATTAATTTTGGCTCCCAAAATTACCTAGGTGCCACAAGATAGGTTTCTGCACATGAGGCAGAATTCTTTTCTCCTTTTCATACCTACATGGCAACTTTCTAGCCATGTACCTAGCTGCTGTTGGACCTCCCTCTTCCCTGTGGACATGTTGTGCATATAGACTGAAGATACTCAGTAGACTACACATTAGCCAGGCATACAGCTGAGCTTAAATCCAGAAAAAGGTGAGGAGGGGAAGCAGAATACCTAGGTTCTGGGCCCTCCCTTTACTCCAAGGGAATTGGAATGTGGATCTCTGACTTTTCAGCCCAGCAATTCTAACCACCATGCCACAGGTGGCTTCTCCAGTGCCCCCTTTAAAGCTAACCTGCTGTCCCTTACATTTAACAGACACTGGATAAAAGGGATGGAGAGCAGTGGGGAAGTTTCTGCCCCACTGTGAGCAGGGGTCTAGGCTAGAGCTGAGAGCCTGCTTCCTTTCAGAGCAACAGCCATTTCAATGAGCCATGCACCCTGTAGCTTGGGATCTTCCCCCTGGACCCATGTATCTTCCTCTCTTGGCTGCCCAGAGGGACAGCTTCAAAAGTAGCTCTGAAGACAGGACTGGATAATGTACAATCTGTGGTGTGATGGTTAAAACACTGTGCTGGGAAGTCAGAGAGACAGATTCAAACCCCCTCTGGGGAGGGAGTGGTCCCAGGACCTCGGTCTCCAGCTTCCTGGGCAAGTGCCTGAACCAGTCACCTACTGGGGCTAAAACATGGGAGGGCCACAGTCCTCCAGCATCAGGGGCAGATCTAGAGGGGGGCAGTTGTGCAACTTCACTCCCCTTTTGAATTGGAGTGATCTATGGGAGCCTCTAGGGACTTCTTAAAGTCCCTAAGTTAGGCAGAAATCCTGCCCCCTGCTTCCACTTTCTGCTCAAAGGCACACTGCCTCCTCACCGCTTCCCTGCCCAGCCTACCTTTTCCCTGGCCCAGGTGCAGATAAACACCAGAGCCATTCCTGCCCGTTGCACTGGGGCTGGGGATGGAGACAGTGGCATCTGGGATGGATGAGGGTTTCCCTATCTGGTGTCATTGCTGGGCGGAATAGGGAGAACTACTTTGCACCTGCCCTGTTGCCACTGTCCCCTCCCAAGCTGAGCCCAGCACACACTTAGCCCAGTTGGCTTTGAGCTTCCCCAACCCCCAACAGTGGAAAAAGCAGCTGCAGCAGGCGGCGGAAGGGGAGCAGAAGGGATGTGCCTCTGAGCCGGAAGGGGGAGTGGGGAGGGGATTTTCACTTGCTTTAGAGACTTAAAAACTCCCCTTAAACTGCACTTAAACTCTGTTGTGATTCAGATACATGACAGATCTGTGACTAAAGTTCACCACAGTCCCCTGATAGGCCTGATCCACTAGGCACGCTTGAAGCAAGCCTAATTTACTCCAACAGCACTAAGTTCAGTATACAATGCAGCACCCAGGATCACTTTCACACAAATCTACAGCTGACATAGGAGACAGTAACCTTTTGTATAATAGCCTGGTGGTTTAGGTTGTGGTTTAGGTTGTGAGTATCTAAGCCCTCTTCAGCCCATCTGTTCTGCTTCCAAGAGTGTGTCCTAACTACTTCTCCACCCTTCCTAGTGAAGCTGGGCCATTATGCATTCTTTTAGACACAACAGTATCTACTGTGCCATACATGCTCCTGCAACCCAGGTTTGTAGTGCACCACACATCTAGCCTCCAACCTGTGACAACAGTGCATCACACACCCCTATTCCACCCAGGCATAAATTCTGTGTCACAAAACCCTGCCTATACTAGTGCTTCCACTATTATAATGCAACTTGTGAATGTATACCTTTGTTAGTACAATGGTGACAAATTTCCAGGAAACTGTTGCTATAGATGCAGCAAAGATTGCAGAGTGCCTAGCATGGGTGTGGGCTGTGAAGATGTGTTTCACAGGCCTCCATCCACAGTAGGGAGGTGAGGTATTGTTAAAGACAAACTGGAGGTAGGAGAGTGGATGAGAACCATAGCCATTCCCCTGGCTAAACAGGCTCTGCAATTAGGGTACACAGTAGCTGTGGAGGCATGCTCGGGAGCCACTCTAATTAAGGCACCTGCAGCGTCTCATATTCAGTGTCCTGTGCTTCAAAATGGTGGCGGGGGTGCTTTAACTAAAGCTTATTCAAAGAGCTCTTGTTAAAGCGCCCCTACTACCATTTTGAAATGCAGGGATGCTGAGTACACAAAACACCAAGGTTGCTGGACTGCTAATTAGCACACTTCAGTAGACTCAATTAATTGAGTCTGCTCCAACGTGCTGTAATTACAGTGCACTGGAGCAATTGTCCCGCATGTCTACAGGCACCCTAATAGTCTAATTAGAACACTCTAGTGTTGCGTCACCATTAAGCTTCCCCACATTTCAAAGTGGCCAATACAGTCCCTCATCACTCCCTATAGCAGAGGTCATAGATTTAAATCCACAGACTGATTCAGGATCTCTACATCTTGCTTTTAAGGCTGCTTGCGGGTGTTAAAATAAACAAACTGCGCTTTAATGGAAGAAGCGTATGTTAGTTCGACCTGGCTCTGCAGTGTCTGTAGATCGGGCGCTTCACTGGGGCCTTTGGGTGCTTTTAGCTAAAGCTGATTCAATCAGCTATTAGATAAAAGTGCCCCAAAAGCCCCACTAAAGTGCCAGAACTTGTGGTAGAGGCGATATCGTTTATTAGACCGACTAGATTTTTGGAAAAAAAATTCTTTGCAAAAATCTAGTTGGTCTAATAAAGATAACTCCACCATGAGTTCTGATTCCTTTAGCCTCTAGAGCAATACGGCTACAACCTGGATATACACAAAAGTGCCCAATCTCTATACAGACATTGGGTGTGCCGGGTCCAAGTAAGGTATTGCCTCTTCTGGGCAAGTGCTAGTCTTGGCACGGAAGCAAGTCAAGTTTAAAATAAAGCGCAGCTTTTTTTTTTGTTTTTAACATCTGCAAGCAGCCTAAAAGTTCAGTCTGAGCCCCAATACCAGGAGCTGTTTTGGGTCTGTTTGTACAAATGCTGTATGCACGCAAGGAACATGTAGCTTGACTGTGGAATATTATTAATCTGCTCTTTGCCTACAAGGGACTGTAAATAACATTCTCTAGAACTCAGAAATGCCCTAAATCTAATACACCAACAAAAAATATTCTGAACTTCCACAGGGCCTTTCATTTGAGGCATCCTGAAGCACTTTACAAACATTAATTAAAGTAGCATTTTATGGCACAGTTTGTATAAGTGGTATAGAACTGAACATTTGTTACTCTAATTTTAATGAAATAACTGAATTGTGCAAGTAACATTGAGTAAAAATAGAACTTGGGCATGTTCATCTCTGCAGATCAGTATCTCTTGGATCCAATTTGCTTTACCCAGTAATAAAAGGATATAGTGCAGATAGCACTTTAGCCCTAGCTTTGTACTAATGGTCTTGCTTAATGGCACTGCCTTTGTCCTCATTAGCTAAGAATTAATTATACAAAGCTCTTAAATGGACAGAATATTGTGGTCAACAACAGATGGTGTCTTTGTTATTTCATTTTATTTTTTTTTAAATAATTCATTCTAGAAAAAATGAATGAACTGCAGAGCTGGGTTTAATATCCCTTTTGAGGTTGATGCAACATGAAGGAAAAAGAAATATAAAGAAAAATATCTTCCAAAACTTTTATCTACAACCAAGGTCAGGCACTTCTCAATATGCTGCAATAATTGCTTGAAAATCAATGGTTTAGTTGACAGAAATGCTGAACTTTCATGGCTCTAACTGATACCAGTGGGTGCTATCAGTGCTTAGCATCTCTGAAAATCAAACTATTGAATTCTATAGTGGTTATTGTATTTTAATTTATCATTCTTGACTTACAGCCAAATAACATATTCAGGAATAATTTTGAGACAGATACACTTGAAAAAAACTCACCCAAATACCATTTTCCTTTGGAGAGAGATAATACATAAATCTATATTTTAAAAAAATCTTACACTCAATAGCCTTATACTTACCAAATCCTTGGCATTTAGGGACACATCATCCCACCAGGGAGACACGAAATCATATTCACAGTTCAGAATTCTCTTGAACATGTACTGGTCACCCCTTTCATCGTAGAATGGTTCAAATCCACAAAGTCTAAGTGTGTTGGGGGGTGGGTTGCAGGGAGGGAGGGAGAGAGAGAGAGAGAGAGATTTATCAGACAGTCTAAGTGATTTCAGGTTCCTAGTAACATCTTTCAATGTGATCTTTTCCTAGTTCTCATCTTGTCTCTTCTCCTTTGCATATGAAAACACAATTATTTAAAATTAATTAAAATAATTAACCTCCCCTATTTTGGCTTTTTCAATTTTTGTTTATATTGTTATTGTATATTTATTGGGAGGGGGGGAAAGTATAATAGCTCTGCCTATTATCAAAGTTACCTGACCCTTCCCATCATAAAACCTCTTTTTTATTTGCTTATAACTTTGTCAAACTTCAGCTGCATTAGCTGCAATGTTCAATGCCAAGCCCTCACCACCCCATGCTGCTGCTGAAATTAACTTCACTACTGATTATGAAACATTTAGATGCCATAGTACTGGGCATCTGAGAAAAGCCCAGGAACAAATTATTAATTCTAACTTCATAGAACAATTAGAATAGTATGAAATAAGGAGGCCTGAGAACACACATTGAACCAGGAGGAGAAAACAAAATACTGAAGAGTTGTTCATTAAGGGCTACCTAATAGACATGGAAGTGGATTTAGGTGTCTTCATGCAATTCTATTTCACTCTGTTTGAGTCCCTGAGAAGCAGTTAAAAGAGAAGGTGGGTGTTTTCTCCTCCTCCTTGCTACATTTTTGTGACTCAGTCTTAATGGTAACATGACAGCATGTTACAAAAGCTGATGCATTCTTAGACTTCCAGTACTTAGGTGCTTAAATCCATTTAGACACATAGGCTAGGGACAGACATTACCTATAAACCAGTTTAAGTGATCAGAAACTGGTTTAAACCTGTAACAGAACGGATGTTCAGTTCATATAAACCAGTTTGAAAATAGCTAAAACTGGTTTGAGATAAACCAGTTTTATGCAATGTCTGTCCCAGACCCCTCTCTGGTTTAAGTTAAATCAGTCCCCTCAGCATCCCGGCATGCTCTCTGGGCTGGGTGGGACTCTCTGCTCCCCACAGCTGGGTTGGCCCCTCCCCTCTGCTCCCTGGCTGCAGCTCCAGCACAAACTGCACATACAGCAGGGTCTTCCTGGCTTCCTCAAGCTCCCTGCTCTCTCCCTCACTATTCCCTGCTCAAGCAGGCATTTCCTCCTCCCCTCTGCCTTACACCTCTCAGCATTAGCTAGCATACCACATGCTGGCTACGGTCTATGCTTTGGGAGATGGGACAAAGGCAGACAGGACAGTGTTGGTTTAGGGCTCTTTGGAGCTAATCAACAGGTAGTTGGTAATGTCCCTTCCTTGGAAAAAGTTGCTTAAGAAAAGCTTGAACTAATGAGAAAGGCTTTGTTCTCTTTGATATGGTGATAAATACTAACAATTTCCTGTGTAACTTCCTGCAGTGTAACTCAATGCTCTGTTATCAACTCTCTGCTGGCTCCCTTGCTTGTCGGGCAGGGGGGAAGGGAGGGAATCCCTCCCTAATTAAAGCATCCTGCCAGGGCCTGGCCATGCCCATCTCAGCTCAGCACTGTAAAAGGGCTGCTCTAGTGCCTCCTGGCTTCTAGCCTGAGCCACTGAAGGCATGTGCCTGCATTTCTGGAATGAAAAGGGAATGTCTATCCACCTCCAAATCAGTTCAAGCTTTGTGGGTTAGGTTAACCTGCAAGTATTGAATCAATTCAGGCTCAGGCTTTTTGAATGTCTGTCCCTAGCCATAATAGGTGGGACAGAATCTGGGTGTATGTGAGCACTGTCCATTCCAAATGAGGTAGAGGTCCTGTGGAAAAGTGATATGTGGGTATGTCTACACGTGTTCCTATGGCACTGATGTTACTGCGCTATGCTGGCAGTGCAGTTATTTTTAGCTCCTATATCACCATAGTGACATGCTATAGCGAGGGAGCATGTTGCTATGGTGGCATCATGGTTTGTGCTCGCTGATGCTACATTGCCATAGCCTATTGCTACGGCAACGTAGCATCTCATATAGACGTGCCATGTGATTATGTAATTAAACTCTGTAGTGTGATGCTTATGCACAAGATGTTAAGGTTACACAAACTTGAATTCTATCATTTCTTGCATAACTTGAATGCTTGACTTTCTAGCATAACTTGAATACTTGACTTTCCAACCTGAATAATAGTCTTATAACATAACCTCTATGTGTATAGTATGTATGTATAAGCTGACCCTTTGCCAAGAACCAGAACTGAGTACATCAGATGACTAGATCTGGACATGTTTTTGAACTTTGCATCTGGCTCCTAGTTTTGAAATGGGCCAAAGCAAAACTACACGTAGGTATTCTCTCTAATTGGAGTTTTTTGTTTCATCTTGTGGGCCCATCCCAAGGAGCATTATTTGCCTCTGCCTAAACCAAACACCTTAGAAAACTTTCCTAGGAGACCAGTGGAAAACAATGGGGACAAAAAAAAGAAGACCCAGAGATGTAGTTATTTCCTTGGACACCAAAGGCCAAATTTAAGTTTAGGTTTAAGAGGTCATTTTTTCTGCCAGGATGTACTAATTAATTTACTTGAACCCTCTCCTGAAGACACATTCATAACTTTGTAACAATGCATAATTCATACATCTCTGAACCTGGTTACAATCCTGTTCCTATGAAGTCAATTGCAAAACTCTCAATTAATGTGAACAGCAGTTGGGCTTCTGTCTTCCCATTTACAGATGAGAGACATTCAACAGTATTTCAAAGAGAAAGCAAACACACAGAAATGAGTGACAGTAATGCATCCCACTGCCTATTGTTTATATTATGCTGTAATCAGGCATAAACTGAACTCCCATTTAATCAGCAAGTGTTCTGTGCAGGATGCTGCCAACTAGATGTATCTTTTGCCATATTGTGGGAAAATGCATCAGGTCAGGGAATGATTAATAATACAACAATGAAAGAAGTAAAGAATATGTTTCTATAAGAAAAATATAACAGTAAATTTCAGTATCAATTTTATTATTTTTGAAAGCCAACAGTTTTGCACACTATATTAGACATGAGAGAGATGCATTAAAGCTCAAGAAACAAGATATTCTTCAAGAGAAGCTTTTCTGTGGATGAAATGACTGAATCAAGTGTTGCTGCTAGCACAGGGACTCCAGTGTAAAAATATTTATATGCTGTTATGTATGTTCAGGACTGGTAGAGATGAGTGAGACTAGAGGGGTATTATTAGGGACTTACTGAAATTGCTCTCTCACATTTTTCATGGAAAATGTAAAATTGGGTGGGCTTGCTGCAAAATTCCCCCCACCCTAAAACTTACTGCTCCAAGAGGGAGCCATCAGTCCTCATGGCTGCTGTGGCCTGGCCATGCAGCCTGCTTGATGTCGGGGACGGGGAGAGGAAGAAAGGGGGCTGCCAGCATGAAGGGCTGCCAGCAAGATGGCTGCTGCCCCTGCCCATCACTGCTGATTGGCTCAGAGGGCTGCTTGTTGTGTAGCCCCACACCTCTCCACCACTCAGCAGTAAGGGGCAGGGCAATATGACAGACAGCCCTCGCAACCAATCAGCAGCGAGGGGTGGTGTCACTGGGGCCCCTCACCCAGAGGCATGGGGGCTCCCCGCTGTGTTCAGACCACAAAAATGGCTGCCAGTCCCAGAATCTGCCTGCAGAATAGGCTGGTCACCTCATGTTTGGTAGACCCACTAGGTATAATCTTTGACCATTGTATTTAAGTAAGGCTACTGGCTACTGCTTTCTTGACCTCTTCAGTGCTATTATCTGCTTCTCTCCCAACCATCTTTGCATTTATTTCAATGATGTCCCTTTTTTGGAACATCCTCCTTGAACTGGTTTGCAAGCTTACTACCCTCTTTTATCAACATACTGTATTTTCTCATACACACATGGCCCCAAGTAAGAGATGCACCCTGGTTTTTGAAAGGCCAAATGAAGAGAAAAAGATTTTCTGGAGTTATTGCTGCATAAAGAAGGAAAAGAGTCTAATCTTCAGTTGACTCACCCTCCCTGTCTTGCTTAACCAAAAGCTGAAGCTCTTAGCTGCTGCTGAAGACTGATCTTCGTTGGTGGATCTATGATTTTGAAACAAGCTAAAAACAGTTCCAGGGCTGTGAAAAAAGGAGGAGGGAGATCAGGAGCAGCTAATGGACACCAAAACTGACTGAAGAAAGGTTATGTTGGTTAGTGGAACATCAAGTCCATTTAAAGGAGAGACAATTGTTAAACCTGTGGACTGAAGAATAATGAGCCATTAAGTGAACCGAGTCCCTCAACTGCCTGAATAGTAATGCCTTAACTGCTGCACTTTTTCTTCTTCTTGTGTCCTTGTCATAAACTAGTTGTTTTTCCAGAATTATGCACAAGTAATGGGTCTTTCTGTTGTTGCAGTGAGATCCTCCTTTATATAGGTTACACTAAAGAGTTGGCAAATGAACAGGTACTCTGTGGTCTGCATTTTACTGCACTTGCATGCATTTGTGTCATTAGAGTATCCTCATTTGATCATATTTGTTTTTGTTCTTCTAGGGCTCATGTACACACCACGATTTTTGCCCTTTCAATTGCATGTCTGTTTGCATGAGCAGGATATCCCGACGCTTTCAAAGTCTTTCTTGTGCATTAAACTAAAACTCCTTGGACGTAGTTTAGTTTGGCTTGCTGGGAGTTAAAGTGTTGTGTCCATGGATTCATTGTGTGCAAGCACAAAAGCACTGAAAGACGTGTAATGAGCATCTTTGTCCACCAGATGGCGCTACTACTTTTCTCTGGTTCACCCTTTGAATAGCTTCTGCTTCCCACTCTCCTGTGGTGCTGGCCAGGAACCCAACTTAATTAGTTTGAAAACCTAGTGCGTGTAAACACAGATGCGACACTCCAAAATAAAGTTTACATTTTATAAACCTATTTAAATGAGGATTAAAACCTGTGGTGTGTACAGGCACCCCTAGGTTGCATGTGTAGGCAAGCTTAGACATTGCTATGTTGATGAGTCTGTATCATCCCCTCTGGGAAGTTCCTCCTGGGGTTTCAGGTCCACCTCAGGGTATCTGACTGTGTATAATATTTCTTCCATAACCTCAGTCATGCCCTGTCAGCTTTTGTGTCTAAGGGCACAACTCAGGTCACAAAACTCTTTCACACTTTATGCTGTTTGGTTTCTTTTTTGCGACCTTAAATTGGATGCTGTGATTTTTCATTTTGGCTTTCTGCCTTTCTTCTAATATCACTGTGAAGCAGGAATCAAAGCAGGGTGGTTCTATTCTAGGCAGAAAATCAGCTTCCCTGCTTAGTACACTTTTGGGGGGGGTGTGGGGGGGTACTGATTTTTGGTGAAAATTGCATGTGGTATGTGAATAAACAGCATGGGTGACTGGTGCCACTTTAGTCGGGGGGGCATGTGCTCCCCCAGTGACCAGTCAGCGACCAGAGGGGGGAGTTCCCCTTGCGGCCAATTTCGACTGGGGGAGGGTCCCTCCATGGCCAATCACACCGACTGGGAGGTGGCTGCGCTGCTCCCAGAAGTGGCCATGGCGCTTCATCCAGGTGCTCCCACTCCCTGGCTGGCACTCACAGGGAGGCACTAGCGCTCCCGCCTGCCCCCCCTGCCCATTGCCTAAGTGGGGAGTGCAGCCTGCCAGTGGGTGCACCAGCACTCTCAGGGGTGCACGTGCACCCTTGTGTACCCTCTACACGTCGCCACTGGTAAATAAATTATGTACTGTCACCTACTGTCCATAACAAATTATGGACATTGATGGACTGTAAATAGTAAATAATAGTAATACGTCACTAATAAAGTGTCCATTGACACACAACTGAATTGTTTTTATCATGCCTGATTGCACTGGGAGCTGATTGCAGGGAGCTGATTATAGCTTCTTGATTGTACATCTGGTTTCACACCAGACCTCATTAAGCCTAAGGGCAACCTAGTAATACTTCATAGAATCATAGAAAATTAGCATTGGAAGAGACCTCAGGAGGTCATTTAGTCCAACCCCTGCTCAAAGCAGGACCATCTGCAACTATATCATTCCATCCAAGGCTTTGTTTAGCCGGGTCTTAAACACCTCCAACAATGAAAAAACTGCAACCTCTCTGGGTAACATCTTCCAGTGCTTTATTACTCTATTAGTGAGAACATTTTTCCTCATATCTAACCTCAACTTCCCTTGCTGCAACTTGAGACCATTTTTTGCTTACTCAAATTTGGCTTTTCTAGAGGTAATGGGTACATGCTAGAAAACTTGGCTCTCAATGATTCAGGAACATTTTCTTTGGGTACAGTGTTTTGAGCAGAGCATCCTATTTTCTATCTTTTTCTTCAAATTGCTTATGCAAATGGCACCCTTTCCAAAAGTTCCAAGAGCCTGTATGTGATTTTCAATGTCTTTGAAAACTCACAGCATTAGGAGAAGTCCTGGATGACTGGAAAAGGGTTCATATTTAAGAAAGAGAGAAAGTTAAGGATCCAGGGAACTACAGACCAGTCAGCCTTACCTCAGTCCCTGGAAAAATCATGGAGCAGATCCTCAAGGAATCCATTTCAAGGCACTTGGGGGAAAAGAAAGTGATGAGGAACAGTCAGGATGGATTCACCAGAGGCAAGTCATGCCTGACCAACCTGACTGCATTCTATGATGAGATGACTGGCTTTGTGGATGCAGGGAGACCAGTGGATGTGGTGTACCTTGATTTAAGCAAGGTTTTTGATATGGTCTCCCACAACATTCTCACAGGCAAGCTAAGGAAGTATGGGCTGGATGAATGGACTGTAAGGTGGATAGAAAACTGTCTGGATCATTGGGTTCAACAGGTAGTGAGTGATCAATGTCAGCATCAGGTGTCAAAGGTAGTAATCAATGGCTCAATGTCTAGTTGGCAGCCAGTATCAAGTAGAGTGCACCAGGGGTTGGTCCTGAGGCTGTTTTTGTTCAATAGCTTCATCAACAACCTGGAAGATGACATAGAGTGCACTCTCAGCAAGTTTGCACATGACAAGTGTCCTGCACTTAGGACAGAACAACCCCATGCACTAGTACAGGCTGGGGGCTGACTGGCTGGGCAGCAGATCTGCAGAAAAGGACCTGGGGGTTACAGTGGACAATAAACTGAATATGAGCCAACAGTGTGCCCTTGTTGCCAAGAAGGCTAATGGCATACTGGGCTGCATTAGTAGAAGTGTTGCCAGCAGAACAAGGGAAATGATTATTCCCCTCTATTCAACACTGGTGAGGCCACAGCTGGAGTACTGTGTTCAGTTTTGGGCCTCCCACTACAGAAAGGATGTGGACAAATTCGAGAGAGTCCAGCAAAGGGCAACAAAAATGGTGAGGGGGAGGAGGAAGAGAGGTTGAGGGAACTGGACTTATTTAGTCTGGGGAAGAGAAGACTGAGCAGGGATTTAATAGTGCCTTCACCTGAAGGGTGGTTCTGAAGAGGATGAAGCTACACTGTTCTCAGTGGTGGTGGATGACAGAATAAAGAGCAATGATCTCAAGTTGCAGCAAGGGAAGTTTAAGTTAAATATTAGGAAAAACTCTCTCATCAGGAAGGTAGTAAACGACTGAACCAGGTTACTTAGAGAGGTGGTGAAATCTCCATCCTTGGAGGTTTTATAAGACCCGGCTAGACAAATCTTGGCTGGGATGACCTAGTTGGGGATACTCCTGCTTTCAGCAGGGGCTGGACTAGACGACCTCCTGAGGTCCCTTCCAACCCTACTTTTCCATGATTCTGTGATATTATAACTCAATGCTGTTCTGCCTCCTTTTCTACCTTCTTTTCTGTCCTGATGCAACTCCTTCATCATAGACGAACACTTACAGCAAATGAGTGCTATAAGTAGACAAACACTTACAATGGAACACTGTTCCAGTTCTGGGCACCACGCTTCAACAAGGATGTGCTAAAGCTCAAGAGGTCCAGAGAAGGGCCACCAACATGATCAGGGACTTGCATGGCAAGCCATATGAGGAGAGGCTGAGGGATCTTGGACTCATAGATTTCATAGATTTCATAGACATTAGGGCTGGAAGGGACCTCGGAAGATCATCGAGTCCAGCCCCCTGCCCAAAGGGCAGGAAGTCAGCTGGGGTCATAGGATCCCAGCAAGATAAGCATCCAGTTTTGTCTTGAAGGTGTTCAATGAAGGCGCTTGAACCACCTCCGGTGGCAGGCTGTTCCAGACCTTGGGGGCTCGGACAGTAAAGAAATTCTTCCTTATGTCCAGCCTGAAGCGGTCTTGTAGTAGTTCATGACCATTCGACTTCGTCATCCCTTGGGGCGCTCTGGTGAACCAACGTTCCCCCAGATACTGGTGGTCACCCCTGATAAACTTGTAGGTGGCCATCAGATCACCCCTGAGCCTGCGCTTTTCCAGGCTAAAGAGCCCCAGGGCTCTCAGCCTGTCATCATAGGGTCTGCTTCCCTGACCTGTGGCTCTTCGCTGGACTCTCTCAAGCTTCTCCACATCCTTTTTGAATTGTGGAGCCCAAAACTGGACACAGTACTCCAGCTGCGGCCTCACTAAGGCTGAGTACAAGGGGAGAATGACGTCCTGGGATTTGCTTGAGAAGCATCTATGGATGCAAGCCAGCGTTTTGGT
>NW_005842060.1:2454025-2457951 GCF_000455745.1 Alligator sinensis | reverse complement strand
ACCAGATCGAAGGCTTTTTTGAAGTCAAGATATATGACATCAATCTCTTCTCCCTTGTCCAGGTGATAGGTCACCTGGTCGTAGAAGGAAATGAGATTGTTCAAGCAAGACCTACCCGCAACAAACCCGTGCTGGCTATCCCTCAAGATGTTGGCGTCGGCCAGTCCATTAAGGATGGCCTCTTTAATAAACTTTTCTAAGATCTTCCCCGGGATAGAAGTCAGGCTGATGGGCCTATAGTTAGTTTCTTTAGACTCTTCAGCCTAAAGAAAAGAAGGCTGAGAGGGGATCTGATTGCGGCTTAACCGCTATATCAGAGGTGTACATCAGGGGCTCGGTGAACAACTGTTCACCAGGGTGCCCTGGGGGAAAACTAGAAACAACAGCCACAAACTCCTGGAAGATAGTTTCAGGCTGAACATTAGGAAAAACTTCTTTGCAACTAGAGTCTCCAGACTATGGAACAAGGTCCCCCCAGAGGTGGTGCAATCATCTACACTAGAGGTCTTCAAGAGAAGACTGGACGGTCACCTGGCTGGGGTTGTCTGACCCCAGATGTCTCTTCTGCTTATGCAGGGGACTGGACCCGATGATCCTTTGGGGTCCCTTCCAGTCCTATGATTCTATGATTCTATGAAAATCTTCAGTCTTGTTAACCAGAATTGAACTAATGGATGAGACAAGTCCATAGTATTAATGCCACTAGGAATTGAGTCACAGAGCAAACTCACTTTCCACCAGAGGGCATCAGGGCACTCAGATCCTTCCTGAAATATAGCCACTGTTTAGAATCCTTTTTGTTTTATTCTTTCTCTCATGACCACTGCTTAAAACACATTTTAGAAGACAAGCCCAGATTATGAGCATCAGCTCAGTATACAGGTGTTCAGGATATACAGCTATCTTCTCAATATACAGCTATCCCCTCTTCAGTTTCCCATCATGGGAGTCTTTCTTGTCCTTGAACAAAGCTCACAAAGTCTTAGAAACCTTCCAACATGCTGCTTATAACTTCAAATACAGTACATGAATTGGGGTAAAACTGAACCCTAATCACTGTGGTGCACTTGTAAGTATAAGCTAGGCCCCTGAGGCCCCATCTTACTGGTTAATCATGCCTTAGGTGTAATGTGTAATCATGTCTTAAGTGGTTACCCAGCCACATGTTCAATCAGTGAATGGAGTGATGAACAGAGGAATAAGTTACAAAGTTATTCTACAAAATATGTGGAATAACTTTTTAGTTGTTTCCTGTTGTGCCATTAATTGAACGTATGGCCAGGGGGCCTCTGTGGGTGGGAGCCTCGTCAGCTACTCAGGGGTCCCAGCTGTGGGTAGAGGTGTGTGTGTGCGTGTGTGGTGGTGGTGGGGTGGGGTGGGGATACCATGTGCACTTCTGGAAGCCTGGGAGCTCCCAGCTCACTGGGATCCCTGCCGCAGCGTGCCTCACACACCCTGAAGGCTGGGAGACTGTGGCTATTGTGACGTCGCAGCCATGCGGTGCTCCATGTCCCCCCATGGCTGGAGATTGCAGCAGCTGTGATCTCCCAGCCACAGGGGGGCTTCAGGCACCCATCAGCTTGGAGATCACAGCAACTGCAGTCTGCTTGCTGCAGGGATCCCTGGGGTGCCCCTGTGGCTGGGAGCCCAAGTCAGCTGAGGGGCTCTCAGCTGTGGGAGGACATGGAGTGCCCCCACAGCCGGGTGCTCTGCCAGCTGACCTGGGCTCCCAGCCAGGGGGCTTTGCTTCTTGCTGGTAAAGGGGGAGCCTGGGATGGAGCTCTCCCTGCACTGTCAATAAGGCACAATGGGATGTAATATGCGGTCCACACAATTTCACCTCTTGCCATGCACATGTGGCATTGCAGGAGGAACAAGTTTGTGTATTACACATGACATCCCATTGCACCTTTACCTGCACTTGCAGAGAGGCCCTGAGCCACTGTATAAGTCAAGTCATGCATAATGTAGGGGAGCACTTCTCTATCTGAATATCAAAGGAAATCTCAAATGCAAACAGTAGATAAAAAAATCTTGCAGCTCTCAGAAGACTAAGGAATTCATTTCAGTAAGGCCATTTGAAGCTCTCACAACAGCATAATTAAAGCAGAAATATGTTAATAGCATCCAGTTGTACAGCCAAAACAACTTTTCTTCAAATCACATCTCAGTCCTTTTAAAATTTAATTCCATCCTGAATGGAAAGAATCCATGCCTTAGGCATGGCATAGTGACATTGCTGCATTCAGAATTATATTTTATAATGATGCAGAATACAGCTGTCCTAGATGTAAACTGGAAAAAATATAATTGCAGATTGGTGGCTGTATGTAACCTGCTCCAAAAACCCAAATGCTACATTCCAAATCTGTCTGGCTCGGTTGTGGGTGTCTATAAATGATCCTTGCACTTAGTCAGACTGATGTAGTGATAGATTTTAGTAAACTATTCTCTGTTTACTGCTACTAATAATTTCATAGCAATTCAGTGATGCAGCATCTTTAACAGCATGCAAACTGGAAGAGAATTCCATTGAAGGTGACTCTCATGCCACATCCATGATTTTACATCTGTTTCACCTCAGCTCAATGCCATTTGGCTGTATTCAGAATTAAAGCAGCATAACTAAAGAGGTGATTTAAAATTAATTTAACTAAAAAAGTATAACACTTAGTAAGTAAATGCTTAACTTGACTTAAGGCTTGTATTAATTTATTTTACATAAATTCCTTCCTACATTAAGATAAATCAATACAAACCTGTTTATATCTGATCAGGAATAGCTGCATGTTAAATTGTACCAATTTAAATAAGTTGGTATAAACAACCCCTTTAAACCAGTGCTACTCTGACTATAGATCAGACACCTCCATTTTTTGAATTGCATGAGTGTTTCCAGTATGGGGTGGTATTTCTGGCTGTCTCTTCATAGAAGGAATATTACATTTTCTTGTATACAACACAGACTTTCCTCCCCCAAATCAGCCTCCCAAAACTGTGGTGTGTGGGCACCCAAGTCAGCAGAGAAGCTGATTTTCTTCCTGGAATAGAAACACCCTGCTTTGATTCCTGCTCCACAGCAGCTTTGGCATTAGTATTCAGGCAGCTGAGGGAGTCAGTTGACTCAATGGCTCTTTTGTTCTTTAATCCACAGATTTAACAATTGTTTCTCCTTTAAATAGACTTGCTGTTCCACTAACCAACCTAACCTTTTTTCAGTCAGTGTTGCTGTCTGTTAGCTACTCTTGATCTCTCTCCTCCATTTTTCACAGCCATGGGGACCATCTTCAGTAGCAGCTAGGGTTTCAGCTTTAATTAAGAAGGAAAAGGAAGATGAGTGAGCTAAAGATTAGGGTCTGTCCCTGCTATGAAACCATAACACTAACTTTCAAAAACAAGTTGCGTGTTACACTCTGGGTCATGCTGTATGCAAGAAAATCTGGTATAAGGGAACCTTTGCTGGTGCAAATTGCCATCATTCCACTGACTAAATGGAGTTATGAAAATTTATACCAGCTGAGGATTTGCTCCTACATAACCTACTGCAGGAATAAAAATGCACAACAGCATTTGTTCCAACAAACTGTACAGTGAGGCTCTAACTGGCTATAGTATATAAAGGAAAATAAGGTTTGTGTAGGCAAGAGTCTAAATACAGATTAAATAAAAACTTCTACCAACATGTACATGTCACAACCCAAAGTTGTGGGGTTTTTTTTGTTTGTGTGTGCTTCGGCATCGCTAAATCATGTTCCCGCCAAAATTGCAGCTCTTTTGCACGGTGGAGTGTTCTGTTGCAACAGAGGACCCGTGTGCAGGAGCTTTTCCCGCCAGTTCTGTAGCTTTCTTTGCATAGTGCATTTCTTTTGCATTATAGTGATGCACAATGCAAAGGAGTTCCTGCCATTTGTATTAAGATTCGAGCC
>NW_005842060.1:2450107-2453985 GCF_000455745.1 Alligator sinensis | reverse complement strand
GTACAAAAGGCTTGGGTAGTTTCCGCCCAAGTCGGAGAGAGAGAAAGCACGTGGAGTTCGGGAAAGGAGCGTGAAGATCTCTAAGCGCTGCTGATCCATACGAACCCAGCTTTTTCCTTAAGAGGGCAACAGAGGTTTAATTTGTCGAACCCACGGAGCTTCAACAACTCCGGGGAACCTATTTACCGTACCCTCGGAGCCTTAACGACTCCGAGGCAACTAACCTCTAGCCTCTCCCCGTCGCCGATCGCAGCCCAGATGTATCCCTGTCCTAAGGACCCCATTGTCAAACCCACGGAGTCTTAACAGCTCCGGGGGACCTGCGAACCGAGTAACACTCACGGAGATACAGCTGCTCTGTGGGAACGAATTCTTGAACCCGCGGAGCCTGAATCACTCCGGGGTCAAGGAACTGAGTTTATTAGAGTCCTCCACCGAGAACTCAAGCGGAGCTGTGCCTGGAAAGCTGACCAGCCTACACTGCGACCAGCTTGGGTGTAAGTAAATAATCTTTTCAATCAACCATTACGCCTCCGTGACTGATTCTAGCTCGAGCATACTATACCGCACTGCAGTTTTCTCCAGCCCCGTGTGCCCGGGCTGCCGGCCACAGCCTGTGTGCACAAAAGACGGGCCCCCGGCTCACCCCGGCTCACACATGGCGACCCAGATGGGATTGGGAGACAGCTCGCACATGGCGATCCAGGCAAGATCGGGAGAGGGCCCGCACAGTACAGAAATGGATCCAGGATTTCAAAAAGGAGGGAGGGGGGTGCAGTTGCAGTTAGCATTGCTGCTGGGGTGGTTGCACCCTATTCCCAGCCTCCACCCCTGTTCCCTCCCACCAGGGCAGGCAGACGGCGCTGCAGGAGCAGCCACTGAGGACTTAAGTCCCAAGGAAGGTAAGCATTCTATTCCTTCCTTCTTCATGCTCAGAGGCATGTCTCCTGCCTTTCTCTCCTCTCTCTGTCCTTTCCCTTCCCATTCCCACCATCTCCTGCCTCCCGCTGCCAGGTACTGTCCTAGAGGTGAGAGGAGCTCCTACCCATTTCAGATGGGTTGTGGGAAGGCTGCACTCACTGAGGTCTGTGGCAGTGGTGGCAGTGGCTAGGGGGCATGCTCTCCTTCCCTGCATCTGCTCCCAAGCCGGCAGAGAACATCTGGGAGGAGCAGACAGGAAGGAGGAAAGTGTCTGCTCACTGCTGCCGCAGTCCTGGGCTGAGTACAACCTCTGTGCAGCCCAGATGTAGTAGGCAGGAGGTCCCCTCACTCCCTGGGTGCTGTCCCAGTGGCAGGCAGGGGATGGAGGAATGGGAGAGGAGAGGTGCCTTTGAGCATGGAGGGGAGGGGAAGGGAGGGAGGGAATGCTTCCCTTGGGACTTACATCCCTGGCTGCTGGTTCCAGAGGCATGGTCAGAAAGGGGTCTGTGGCTGCATCACTGCACCCCCTCTGGATGGGCCCCTGAACACATACATCTTTTTAGCATTGTACTTAATGATCATACTAAATACTACCTCTTCAGAATATGTATTTTATATGCTATGCTCATTGTAGTTATTACAGAGACAAGTAATAGCCACTGGAATATAAGAAAGTAGGATTGTTCCCAAGTTTGTATATTTAATATAGTACACTGCAAATGACTTCCTAATTTTAATTCTTATTGCATCATAAAATTAAGCATATCAAACCTTACACATTGCTAAAAGCTGTAAAGCATACAGCCACACTGAGGCTAAATGGAAGAGGTAAGAATAGGTCTTACTGTTACTTGCACCCAAGGGTCAGTCCTTTATGGGGAGGGAACAGCAGGAGGAGGAGGACGAGGATCTGTTTTGGCAGTGTTCCACCTGGAACTGTAGATTGGTGTACACTACATTCATCTGATATTTTACAGAAAGCTCAGTGGGTCCTGGACACATGTGCTGAACAACTGGAATAGTTAGAACAGTGGTCTCCAACCTTTTTATGGTGAAGATCACTTTTTGGTATCCCAGGATCTACTGCACCCCCCCGCCCCCATCTGCCCTGTCCCGATCCATCCCTCTTCCCTCTCCTCCACCCCACCAAAAAGCTGCCTGGGCTCTGACCCCAGTCACCCAACCCAGCGCAGGTGGCAGGGGCGGTGGTTCAGCACAGCCACATGCGTCCTGCTACTCCGGATCATGGAACCTCTGACAGACTGAGATCGACTGCCAGAGATTGACTGGTTGGTGACCACTAATGTAGATAATAAGCCAGTTTATTACAAGTGCTACTCTGCATGTCTGAATGATGAGATTCTGCATTTTATAACCTGGGCTTAGCTAAACTTGAACAGAAATTTGGACTGAAGTACGGTGTGCATATAAAATGTATTAATTAGTCCTGAGGACGAGCCAGCAAATCCTTGAGTACGTTTATATTCAAAACCTTTCTGCTGGCATAATTACTTCACCTATGTGAGTGGAGTAAAGCAGAAACTACTGCTTGGCTTCTGGCTACAGGCATGCATGGATGCTTCAATGCCTTCAGTTGGCTATTGTGGTCCAGTCAGCAGTTGGTGCCTTCCCACGGTGCAACTCATGCACAGCTGTTGAGTGGAGCCACATGGAGCCGGAAGTACATGGTCACGCAGGAGCTCTAGTGCTTTGATGGTGACTACTGTTTGCTGCCAGCCATCCTGTCAAGAAAGGCAGGTAGATGCAGATGTAATCTAAATATCTCCATGGGTAGACAAGCCCTTGTCTAAATCTAAGTTTATCTTCTAAGGATAATAAAACAGTGATATCCCTCTGCCAAAGTTCAAGTTTCTTCTCCAAACCTTTGGGATTTGGAGCAAGATAAGGATTAATATTGGAAGCCTCCAAAACAGCTGTCTTGCTTTTATTCAGTATTTTGATGAAGAACTTGGGACCTGAGGTGGATGCAGCAAAGCAAATATTAGTCTATACAATAAAAGTGTGTCAAAATCTCTACACTTCAGATAACAATGACCCTCCTGATTTACTGTATTGCTCTCTTATGTATGGAGTTTTACACACGCTTTTGTTCCATCTGAAACTTATCTCTGCTATGTCTGCTTCTCTCCCAGAGACCCAAAGAAGGGTAATGTGATACCTGAAAGTTTGTCCCAGTCTGTCCCAGACATGCAGCTAGTCCAATAAAAGAGATCATCCACAGAAATTCTTGTCTTGCAAAATTTTAAGCAACTAAATACATGATATAATGGAAACTGTTAGGCAGTCTCAACTATAGGTGTCACTGTTGCTTTGCTAGTAATGACCTGTTCAATTGGCTCTGAGCAGTGACAAGGTGGCAGTTGGGAACAGTGTCACAGGCCTCCTGTGTGACCGTGGAACAGTCACTTAAATCCCCTAAGGCCTCATTTTCTCCTTCTGTAAAATGAGAATAAGAATACAAAGGGGGTGTCTTTGGACCAAAGAGGATAAGACTTGACAGTGTCCAATACAGGAACAGAAAGGGCAAACTCCAGTCTGGCCTTGCGATGAAAATACACATTTTGGAATAAGAGAATAACAGAAAAAAATCAGCATCCAAACAGTGGGCTTGAGAATACACTAATTGTGCTGTACATGCACAATTGCCTAGTTTCTTCTTCCATATACAAACTGCAAATCTGAAGCTCTTAGACACAATTTATTAAACACTTTGGTTTCCCTATTCCAAATCTCCTTTAGAAGTTTTCCATTAGTTCCTCTGCTGTCCATCTATCACTCTCTAATTTCTTATATTAAGGAAAGGCTGTAACTTAATTTCTAGAAAGGAGAAAACAGATCATTGATCTTGGTTATGTTTTATGTAAAAAAAAAAAGTTGTTATATTTTCTGAGCTTTTCTATAAAATCATTCATTTCCCTTTCCCAGAATACACTTCC
>NW_005842060.1:2445864-2450076 GCF_000455745.1 Alligator sinensis | reverse complement strand
GCAGGAATGATTTGAGGTTTAGAGAGTCTCTCAGAGATGCCTGTCCCAAGGCTGATTTGAGTAACTTCATGTTTGGTCCTGTTCAAAAGCCAATGTTATGCTGTATTCACTTACTTCACTTGTATCTCTGTATGGATTATGCTTTGCTGTCTGTATGGGTCTTTACATTTTGGACATAGCTTACTCAAAGGCTATGGCTACATATCTAAGACTCAGTCGTATGTAAAAGGAACTGAGGCATACATGCCTAAAGAAAAGGGCCTATTTGGCTAAGAACATTACCACTCCCCTGGCCAGCAAGCAAAAAGGGCTACTGTTGGGATGGGCACCCAACAGTATTGCCTATCTATAATGGAAAATATCAGCCCCACAATAACAAAGCATCTCAGGGAGCTGGATCCTTAGCTAGGGGAGTTTCAGGAGCTCCAGGAAAGAAAGTATTTTCAAGAGAATTCTTAGACTTTTCACCAAAGTGAACAATGCTGGTGATGGGAGGGGCAGCCTGGAGGTATTTCAGAGCTTTCTATGAGCTAGTGGTGGTCTTTGGATTATTTCAGGCGTCAGAGCTGGCAGACTTAGCAGGAAGGCTAAAGGCTGGAAACTCTAAGAAGACTCCCTGAAGGATTGTGCTGTAGTCAGGAAAGAGGGTGAGAAATTTTATCTGGTTTTGTGTACTCTATCTTCAAACTATATGGCCAATTTTTCTTCTACAATTCTTTTCTCCTATAGAATAAATCCTTTTGTTATCTTGTTTGCCTATGGAAAAGCATGATCTCAGAGTGTATGATGTTCCAGGCTAGCCCCTTCTACAGAGGCGGTACCTAGAATTCTTACATGACTAAAGGGAAAATCACCGAGAGGTGGCAAAGATTCCCCTGCTGTAGCTGTGTGGTCTGGTCAAAGGGCAGTGGAGCTGAGGCTTGCAGGGGTAAGCTGTCCCAGAGCAATTCTTGGTCTGTTCCTTGAGATAAGCAGTGGGACAGCAGAGGGAAACTTGGGGCTCCAGTGGTACCCTGCCAGCAATGCTGTGATAATATGCATGTGTACCTTTTATCTTATTTCATTTTCCTTTCCAAGGATAACCTGAATGGGCATGTCCCCATGAGTGTGCATGTGCAGGGGTTTGCATTTCCCATGGGACAAATAGCAGTGGTACATATTTCTGCCACTGCTGTTTGTTCCTGGGTATGCCCCTGCATGCACAGCAAAGTGAACCAGGTGGGGCAGGGGAGGTTAGCACCAGCACCTGTGCTAGCCCCAGCAGTCTCACCTGGGGTTCTGGAGGTCCCCAGGGGCAGCGGCAGTGCCAACCTGGCTGCTCAGAGCCTGGCTGGCAGCCAGAGTGTGGTTCTGGCTGGCCAGGCTCCTTTTCTGGTGGTATACACTGCTGCAGTGTGTGCTGCGCTGCTTTTTTCAGTGGCAGGTTTTTTTTGACACTGGGATCTCTTGGTGTAAAAAAACCTGCTGTGCTGTAAACTAGCAGCATGGCAAACACTTGCACATGTGACACATGCAGTTTACAGTACCTCAAACTGCTTTGAGGTGCCACAGACTGCAAGTCCATGCTCGTGGGGACACACCCAATAACTGCATTCTGCAAATATAACACACAGCAAAACAGAAAAGGGAACCAATTGTCAATGTGGCCAAAAAATGAATAGAAGTCATATGTTCATCCAGGAAGGAAAAGGTCAGCAGAAAAGATGTAAAATGTGTACAATAACCTTCCATTGTCAAAGACTTACATGAGAAAAGTTCCATCTAGGCAGCACGAAAAAACCTACATTCACCAGTAAAAACCAGATGATTCTTATGTAGGTGCCTATGTAGCTGGGGGAGTTCTACGATGCAACCTGCCTAAATGTAGCCAGTAGAGCCCTATCTACCTGTGCCCTAAACTTAGCTTGGGAAGTCATAACCATACACATGGTCCAAATCCTTGCCCAGTCTCTAACCCTACTAGCTCTAGCTATGCGGAATGAGCCATAGCTTCTATAAAGCTGCACAGGAATGTACAAAATGATGATGACAAAGTTTATATCCATGATATGATGGCATATCAGTAGTACTTATTAGTGGAAACTCATGGCATTGCCTCTTTTATTTATAATGTACATGGTGCCTTCAACTCTTGGTTGTTCATATAATGCTGACAAATATTTTACATGGTCCTTGCCCCAAAGAGATTATTATCTAAACAGGCAAACCAGAATATGAAACACAAGGAAAAGTTTTAGTATCTATTTATTGTATTCAACAATGATTAAAAAAGAATCTTCCATATGTTCAAATATGGTGAGATTTCATTTTTATCAATTGGTTAATCCTTGCATGAAGTACCTTAAAAAGGCTACATAAGTAATTTAAAGTATCAACTTAAGTTTTACTGAAGAGGAAAAGTAATTTTACAAAACTTATGTCAAATTATTAAAATATATTAGTGAAAAATCAAAGTGAAAACACATCTCTTGGACTTTTGCAACCCAAATAAATGCTAGAACAATGACATAAGCATGCTTATAAATCAGGGATGGGCAATTATTTTGGGCAGAGGGCTGCTTACTGAGTTTTGGCAAGCCATCGAGGGCTGCATGACAGGCAGCCCAGGGCAGATTCATATTAATTTTCTAAATTTTTTAGGGGCCTCATGGGCCAGATAGAATGGCCTGGCAGGCTGCATCTGGCCCCCAGGCTGCATTTTGCCCACCTCTGTTATAAGCAGACCAATCAGTTTTATTGTTGAGTGAGTGCAAAAAGCAAACATCATAAATGGCAAAAATAGGTGAGATTAAAAAAAAAATTATTAATTGAAGGTGTTTGTCATAATTTAGTTGAGGAATATGTTACATAAGACAAAGTTTGACATTTTTCAATGCTTCTTTATCTATAACAAATTTAAAATACCATTAACATATAACTTTTAGAAAACAAATTGCAAATTTTTTCACTTGCCATTACGACAGGTCAAAACAAAATCTAGACAGCACTCACGATTGCTATCTAAACTTACAGGATGTAGGTGATTATCCCCAAAGACCACATGTCCACCTCTGGGCCATAGGCGCATCCTCGTAGTATTTCTGGTGCTACAGATAATAAAAACCTTGTCAATAAAACAAAAATTTAATGTAGTAGTAAGTAATAGTAATATAGGTCCAGCATTTCAAATGTGCCTTCTTAAAACAGTACAAAAAGGACCTGATCATTTCTTAGTCAAAAGTTCTATTCACTGATTAAAGGCAGCAGGAATTATAAAGCCTAAATGAAGAGAGTGGGATTAGTTATAACTTAGAAAGACAAAGATTCATCATAACTTTGATCTCAAAGTTTTAGCTAAACAACCAAATCCATGAATGGGATCATTCACAATAACCTGAGTTGTATAAAGTGTGTGGTACTTGCATTTATATAAAAAGCTGAAGTCAGTGGGACTCCATAATTAAAACTGTAAACAATTTCCATTCCAAGCCCTAATTCTGGCCATGTCCAAGCCTTCTGTAGCTTTCAATAATCTTTTTGATCTAAATTTTCTTATGTTTAGTCTCACAGGGGAGGACCTATTCTTTTCTTTTTTGCATTTTGTCTGTGCATTAAAGTCTGACGCTTAGCTGCCAAAATAATAACTCCAGAGTTAAGGTTTCTCTTGAGAAGATGCTGTTGCCCAATACAAGGAATCCAAACTTGCAAACATAAAGCAAGAGCATTCCAATCAATTGCTATTGCCACTGTTGGACAGAGAGGAGAGGGAGTCTCAGACAAAGCGCTTAAGCCTGAAACAGTGAAGATGAGATATTCTTGACCAACAAATGGGTGAAGGTGAAGCCAGGCTGCTTTGTGGTTCTTACAAAATATCCACTTGTTGCCTGTGAGTGATGCGAGATCCATGTTGTGGTGTGCATCTTAAAAATGTGTATGCCAGCATGCACATGATTTAAACCATGAAAGTGCCTCATCTACAATACTTTTCTGCTTCCCACAGCTTTCAAATACAGTTTACAAGTTTCTGAGAAGAATGTCCACATACTGTACTTCTAAGAACACCTTAATGAAAAGACCTTTTCCCCCCCAAACCTTCCATTTGCTCCTAGGGAAAAATGCTCTAATATAAGCAAGTAGAGATAAAAAAAATCTCAGTGAAATAGAAGAACATAGCACTTCATAGTTTCATAGTAGCTAGGGTCAGGAGGGACCTGAACAGATCATCTAGCCTGA
>NW_005842060.1:2437948-2445822 GCF_000455745.1 Alligator sinensis | reverse complement strand
CAACCTCCTCTTGAATTTGCCCAAGGTAGGGGCGAGGACCACTTCCCTGGGAAGCTGGTTCCAGATTTTGGCCACCCTAACTGTAAAATATTGCCTTCTGATCTCTAACCTAAACCTATTCTCCATCAGCTTATTACCATTGTTCCTTGCCACCCCAGGTGGTGCTGGGAAGAAAAGGGCTCTACCTATTTGCCGTTGATCTCCCCTGATGAGTTTCTAGGCAGCCACCAGGTTCCCCCTCAGCCTCCTCTTGCTGAGGCTGAACAGGTTCAGGTCCTTCAGTTTCTCCTCGTAGGGCCTGTCCTGCTGCCCTCTCACCAAGCGGGTGGCCCTCCTCTGAACCCTCTCCAGGCTGGCCACATCCCTTTTGAATACAGGACGCAGTACTCCAACTGTGGCCTGACCAAAGTCACATAGAGGGGGAGTATCACCTCTCTGGACCGGCTTGAGATGCACCTTTGGATGCATGACAAGGTATGGCTGGCCTTGCTGGCTGCGGTCTGGCATTGGCGGCTCATGTTTATCTTGGAGTCAATAATGATTCCAAGATCCCTTTCCACCTCTGTGCTTTCAAAAGGGGAACTCCCCAGCCTGTATGTATACTTCTCCCAAGGATTCCTTCTCCCAAGATGAAGCACCTTGCATTTGTCTACGTTGAACCCCATCCTATACTCGTCTGCCCACTTTTGTAGTCTGTCTAAATCTAGTTGCAGCCTCTCTCTCCCTTCAAGTGTGTCCACCTCGCCCCACGTCTTAGTGTCATCAGGAAACTTGGACAGCGTGCTTTCAACCCCTTGTCCAAGTCGCTGATGAAGATGTTAAACAGTGCGGTTCTAAGGTTGAGTACAACCTGTCCACCACTACTCTCTGGGTGCGCCCCATCAGCCAATGTTTTACCCATTCAACTGTGCAGGCAACAGTGAGTAGGGTGGAGACCCACCAGTCCCTCTCCTAGACTTCATTAATTGGCCTTCCTGACCTTCAGTCTGTCCTCTTTTGAACATTCACTGCTATGGACTTGTCCTTGATGATAGTCTATGGAGTACAATTTGCCTACTGAATATCCAAGCTCCCTTCAAGGAAATTCCCAGTCAGTGGATTTAACTAAACATGGAGGCAGCAAAATCTCCTGAGGTCCATTCCAACAGTCCCCTTCTCCTTCCTCCTTTTGTCCTTATTCATATATTCATAGATGTTAAGGCTGGAAAAGACCTTGAAGATCATCAAGTCCAGCCCCCTGCCCCAGGGGCAGGAAGTCAGCTAGGGTCAAAGGATCCCAGCAAGATAAGTGTCCAAACACTTCTTGAATGAGTCCAGAGTAGCTTCCTGCAGCACTTCTGGAGGGAGTCTATTCCAGGCCTTGGGGGCTCGGACAGTAAAGAAATTTTTCCTTATGTCCAGCCTAAAATGGTCTTGGAGGAGTTTATGACCATTGGTCCTTGTTATCCCTCGAGGCGCTCTGGTGAACAGACCAGAGGGATTCCCCCAGATCCTGATGCACACCCCGTATGTACTTATAGGCTACCACCAGGTCACCCCTGAGCCTGTGCTTTTCCAGGCTGAAGAGTCCCATGGCTCTCAGCCTCTCTTCATAAGGCCTATTCTCTTGTCCTCTGATCATGCACATGACTTTCCTCTGGACTCTTTCCAACTCCTTGACATCCTTCTTGAATTGTGGAGCCCAGAACTGGATGCAGCACTCCAGCTGCGACCTCAGCAAGGCTGAGTACAGTGGGAGGATGACATCCAGGGATTCACTTGAGAAGCTTATGACACATATGGGATGCAAGTCCCTCCAGGACTGCCTCCCCCACATCCACACTTCCTGCACACCAGGCCCTATGTAGCACCAAAGACCTCGTGAAGACCTTCTGAACTTCCTTGCATTTAATTTAGTGTTTCACTAGCGTACTTCTAGAAATACCAGTTGTCTTCCAAAAAAAGTTAGAAAACAACTAAACTACAGATCTTTTATTATATTTATGAAATGCTGAGAGTCAATCTTTATATTTTATATGTTTTTAAATATAAACTATCATTTAGATGCACATGTGGAGGCAAATCAATATCCTCCTGCAAACAAAAAACGTATGAGCAGTGAGGATTTATGCACAGCTATATAAATTAAAATATGGAGGCTGACTCACTGAGACATCCTGAACAACAGCATGGTGCTAAAATACTGTTGGCACCTCTTTTTGCAGTGAAAAAAGGGAAAAAATGCATCCCCCCCCATATAACTGACATCTGGAGGGAATGCCAGAACCATATTAATGGTATGGCTACCTGGCTGACTTTCTGAATATTCTGCTGCACTTAGGTGCTGGGCCATTTCCCTATCAGTCACATTCATACTCACGTGAAAGAGGACTGGTAGCTAGGATATATGCCTAGGCTAACCTATGACCCACTGTCTCCAACAACATACTTTACAGTAGCTGCAACAGAGTTTAAGTATAAGTAGTTCTTCACTTCCATTATTGCATGTCCATGTACCTGTCTCTTCCCTTCTACATATCCACTTATTTTTACACACCCTCTAATTGCAGCAAATTGTATGGCACTTTCTGTTGTCCTGCTCCATATCTGACTTTTCATTTTCCATATACCCCCTACTCCTTCCCAGAAGATGAGTTGAGGGATAGCCTCCCAACATACATTTAATTATCTGGAAGAGCATTTCAGGATTCTTGTAAATATATGGAAGCGGATATTCCTGTGAACATGATTTTAACTGAAACACAAAGAATAGTAACCATTCCCAGCCATCTTCAGGCAACTAATACAGTTGGGCACCCACCAGGTGGATCTGCAGCCTGGGGAACGGATCAAAAGCAGTATTGCAAGGTGAAGGAAGCTAACCAGAGGTCTAGCAATGTACCCACTATGTGCCCATGCTATACAAGGTACTTGCCAGTACCTTGAGCTCAGAGTCCACTGTCTCCTGTTACCCTGCTCTTTCATCAGGAGAACTGATGTATAGGGAGACAGAGAGAGAGAAGCGGGGAGTCTACCCACATTTTACAAAGAAAAGCTTGCTCAGTAAGTCAGTCTAGCAGACATCCTGGGAGACTTCTTTGAGAACAGGTTCAGGGGTGAAACAAAGCATGGCTCTGCTCTGCAAAGACAGAAGCACAGGAATGGAGAAGACAGAGTTGACCTGGTAATTGCTACCTGCCTTTTTATTATTGCTCTATGGGGAGTTATGATGCTAAGAGGGAGAGATTTCATAGTTTAAGACTACTACAGACACTGTTATGAAGAATATTGTATCGTCTTTGGAGTATGTTTCACTTTAGGAAGGGGGTGGAGGCAAAAGTACTATACTTCAATATTTCACTTTCCTTCTCACCTAGTTTTAGCCATATATATTCCAAAATGGCTAAATCTGGAGGGCCAAATTAAAGCCAAGAGTACTTGCTGTTGCATAATCCTACCTTTGCAGTTCTAACTGCAATGACAGGGCAGGGTCAGGAATCTAGCAAGCAGAGTTGTTTTTCTTTCCCCCCAAAACATTGCCTATGATGAATGGGTTGCACCAATGTACTGCTGTTAATTTGCACTTCTGCTCAGGAAGTACGGAACATGGATTATAGCTTCACTGCTCTCGTTCATGTGCTATAGTCAGCAATCATAAGTGATCTCCTTGCTTTGTCTTGTTCAAGAAATGATGTCCGGGAGGGTGACGCTTATCGTAATGCTCCTGTTGCTTCAAATGATGGAGTCTTTTGTGCTCAAGTACCCAGATTTTGATCCTCATCCTCCATTTTGTGTCCTTTTGTGGGATGCTCTTGGTGGTTTGAAAGGTAAAGGGAGGGAAGTTGGAGGTCAGGGACTATCAGTCTCCATGGCCTTGTTCAACATTTTATCAGTGTTTTTCTAGTTTTTATCCCTTCCTTGAAGATGATACTTGCAGAAGGAATTCTAGTTGAACAGTTAAGTTACTCAGTAGAGAAAACTTTGCATGTAATTTGCTAACCCTCTATTCATGGATAAGCTGTTTTGTCATCAGGATACCAAAAACCCTTCTTTATACACATTTATGGAACTTTACCACTAGCCTGAAATACCAGCTCTACTTTTCATTTGGGAACTTCCAGTACTATTTATGTCTTCATTTGGTTGGCTACCCTGAAAAAAACAGATAGGACTTGTTACTGGTAACTCTGTCCAAGTGGCCACATCTACACGTGATGCTTACTACACAGTAGCTCATTACTTCTGTGCAGTGGTGTCACTGGGCACAAACCAGAACGTGATGCTACTGCCCAGTAGTAATGAGCTACTGTGCAGTAAGTGTCACTAGGCAATCATGCTGGGACACTACTGTGTAGTAATGCCAGTTACTCTGCAGTTATTTAGTAATTGGTTATGCAAGTACTAAATGACTGCGCAGTAACAAATATGCAATGGGAGGCTAGTGTAGATGTGCCCTGTTGGGATTCAAAACTCCCAGGTGGTTTTGTTTTTCTAAATATTTAAAACGTGTGTGTAGAGTATCCTTCCCATATGTTCTCTTGCTAAGTTTGCACCTGAGAAATAGAAGAGAGGCAGGCCAAAAACCATCAAAGTTGCAAACTATGACCATGTGCTGATGCAGAATAAAAGATGGGGGATTTTTTTTTCATTTTCCTATATTGTAAAATACATAATGCTTTTTCTTTCAATGTCTCTCAGATCAGAAGGAACAACTGTCCCAGTAAGGAGGCTGTCTGAGTAGAGAATCCCACTAAGAGGGAAAATAGAAAGTTATGGATGATGTGGTAGCAGAGATGCAGCTAAAACATCAGGAAATCGTCTGAGTTCTGGGTCCACTCCATCTGAAAATACTTGCTGAAACAATTTTGAAGTGATACCATCTTCGTGTCACTTGCAAAATGCTTGCTTGCAATTGAATTTTCTTTTCCCAGGGCATATGTAGTGAAGGTATGGTTTGATGAGCCACTGCAAGAGATAGTATCAGGGTCTTGCAGAATAACACTTGGATCAATTGTGGGGTGGAGTAAAGAGGTCGGGACTAGGGAGATAGTAGTGATATAATCCTCAAGGTCTAATCTTGGCTCTGCAACCAAGTCCTTTGGTGGCAATGAATGTGCTGCATGAACTCTCCCTCTGCTGTCTACATGCAAAATGGTAATGACCCTCTGGTACCTGGAAAGGGTGTTGGGAGGATAGATAAACATTTTGCTGCTCTCTGGTTTAAAGTAGAATAATAAATGCCAAATTCTATCCCACCTTCCTTGAATAACAGCTCCATAACTTGATGCAAGAGGCATTCACTACCACACAGGTATAATAACACATCTAGGATTATAGGATTAGACTGTTAATATCATATATAACTTTTACCCACTTTCCTCTTCCAAATTGCTGTCCACAAATCCCCAGCTTTCTCTTTTTCCTGTCTACATACATAATAAAACCAGCTGTCTTTTATGGTAACACAAATATAGGCATAAAATGGCTTCTGGTTGTATAGTAACTACAGCTTTATGACAGTTGGAGAATAATAGCAATGGTAGAAATGAGCATGAAGATTGCTAATCAATACTAGCTTGGAGAGGCTAGTAATAAGTGTCATTCCAAGAGATGCTTGGTTCCTGTCTGTGTTTGGTAAAAGACACTACCCAACAACATAGATATATTACCTGAATCCTATTATCAGTTATGTTACAAGCTAATAAAGTAATCTTATTCTTTTCATCAATGTCTTCCTATTCCCTTTTGTTTCTATAGTAACAAATGCCAGGAAGCATAGTAGTGCAATATTGTAACTATCTGCTCCTTCTCTCCCTTTTCCACTTTCACATTCCCTTAACTGTTTTTTCTTTAGTCCCTTTTGAATTAGCTGGTGATACTCTTTCATTCATATAAAGATATAACACTAAAAATAACCACTTCAGTAATTTGGATACAGACAGAAGTTAACAAACAGGTATACTCGCTGTTTCTTATCTTTGCAGGACAACTGAGGTTGCAGTTAAATTCCTTTTAAGATGTCATATAAACCAAGCCCTGCCCTGACTACTATAGCTTTAAGAAATTAGGGTTTGTCTATACTGCATCCCCATCCCATCCCATCCCATCCCACAGAGAGGGTTCCAAGCATGCCCTGCATGCCCCCTTCTACTTGCAAACACCTAACCTAGAAATGTGGTGGTGTTCCCAGAACACTCCCTTGTGGCCTCCATGCAGGAGACCTCTGTTTCCAGTATGCTTGAAACCAGCTTCGAGGACGCCCCCAGAATAGCTTTATTGTATCATTGCCAAATTTGGTGCAGATGAGTTGGAGTGGGTGGGCAAGATGTTTTTGGGAGCATTACCAGAGACATGCCTCTTAAGGCAGAAATAGACAATACCAAATGAAGTGTATCAGCTGTTCCAGGATGTGTCCTGGCATAGCTGATCCGCTTCAGTGGGCAAAACGTGTGTTGCCCATTGTCCCACTCATTGATGCTGCAAGACAACAGGCAACATGTTCTTCCAGGCCTTAAGCGGTCCAATCGTGTGCACCTCAGGAATTCCAGGGCAGGATTGGGCCTCTCAGGCCCTGGGAACACCTTCCTGGCTTTCTCTGCTTACTGAGATATACCCCTGGGATCTCTGGGGCATGCCTCAATAAGCAGGGAAAGTCAGGGTTTCCCAGAACCTTCCCTGATAAGCAGGCCACTTGCTGAGGTCCTGGAGGTCCTGGAGATGCATCTTAGCAAGTGGGGAAAATCAGGCAGGCACTACCAGGTCTTGAGGGATCTGATCCTGCCCAGGAATTCCTATGGTGTACAGGATTGGGCCCCTCAAACCCATGGATCATCTGCCTGGAGTGGCTGGTGAGTGTGGACAGCTCCAGGCTGCCCATGTTCTTCCACCATAAAGCAAATAGAAGTCTTTTGCCATAAAGTGGCACAAATTATTACTACCTTTTGTTGTGGCCAAATTATGGCACAAAGGGTATGGCTGTCTATTTGTTTTTGCTTTGTGATGCCATAAAAAAATGTTATAGCAGTGCACAAGAAGTGAAAGGTGACATCTGTTTCTACCCTTAGACATTATCAAATGTGTCCTTTTGTGTTGGATTCTTTGAGACAACCTGGGAGACATGGGCTAGTGCACAATAGGCCTGTGCAAAGTGGCTAGTATTCACTTCGGATTTGGCTGATTCAGGGGACAGTGATTCAATTCAGTAATTCGAATCACCGTCCCGATTTGATTTGGCCGAATCTCTGAATCAGCCAGGCGTGGCCCATCCCCCACCACTCTCCCAGCCTGGCAATGGCTGCCCCGCCTGCCCCAGCTCCCGGCACTTGAAAAAAAAAAAGCCCCGGGTCACCGGGTGCTGCCAGGCAGGGACAATCCCTGCTGCCCACCACTGCATGGGGGGCTCTGCACGAGCCTCATGACCCCCTCTCTTTGCTCCCCCTGCCCCCCCCACAGGTGCCCCACACAACCCAGTTCCAGCCCTTTAAGAAAAAAAAGAAAATGAAAAAACCCCGGGACTCACCGCTCCTGCTGGCGGGGGGAGGTGACCCCCACTGCCCCCCACTGCCCTGTGCCACATGGGGAGCTCTGCATGAGCCCCCAAAGCCCTGAGGCCACTGCAGGAGTGGTGAGTTCCTGGGGCTTTTCTCGATTTTTTTTTTTCTTAAAGGGCTGGAGCTAGCCCAGGTGGAGCACCCATGGAGGGGCTGGAGGAGCAAGGGGGGGTTGGAGACTTATGTCAGAGCCCCCCATGCAGCATGGGGTAGTGGGGTACAGCGGGGGGCAGCAGGGATCCCTCCCCCCAGCAGCACCCGGTGAGCACTGGGGCTTTTCTTTCAAGTACCAAGCTGGGGTGGGGGGGGCAGCCATGGCGGGGCTGGGGAAGTGGGCGGGGGTCA
>NW_005842060.1:2417504-2437654 GCF_000455745.1 Alligator sinensis | reverse complement strand
GTGGCTGCCTACAAGCTCATCAGGGGAGATCAACAGCAAATAGGCAGAGCCCTTTTCTCCCTAGCACCACCTGGGGTGACGAGGAACAATGGTAACAAGCTGATGGAGAATAGATTTAGGTTAGAGATCAGAAGTCAATATTTTACAATTAGGGTGGCCAAAATCTAGAACCAACTTCCCAGGGAAGTGGTCCTCACCCCTACCTTGGGCAAATTCAAGAGGAGGTTGGATGATCACCTGTCTGGGGTCTTGTGAACCCAGCATTCATTCCTGCCTGTGGCAGGGGGTCAGGCTAGATGATCTATTCAGGTCCCTCCTGATCCTAGCTACTATGAAACTATGAATCTTTTCCAAAGATTCGGAGAGCTTTGAATCGATTCGCACCTTTAAATTGGCCCCCTGATTCGATTCAGATTCAGAGATTCAACCACTGAATTGGGCTGAATCTCCTCCAAATCGAATCACCACCTGAAGCTTTACACAGCCCTAGTGCACAACTCGCTGCTCTAATGGTATGTGTAAATTGGAAGCTTATACCATATTTGTTGTCAACTACCCACCTTCATCCACACTCTGAATTCTTAGGTCCTAGGACCACAGCAGATGTACTTTCAACATTAGCATGGACTGGGGTTCACAAGGTCTGGTGGGTGCATGGCTCAGCATACACTTAGAGCATATGCTACAAATATTAGCATAGGTACTGCTTACTTTAATGGCTGAGCCCTGCCTAGCAACAGTCTATGGATAAATCCCATAACTCAGTGGGAATGAAGTGTTCTTAGCACCCTAGAAGATGGGACTCTCAGTGAAGAGGACACCATGGTGGCTAGATACCTGCAGCAGGAGTGTGGCACCTCCTCCACCCTGCATAGATGGGTCTGTATGAGCAAAAGCATCTTTACTTACTGCAGAAAGACTAGGCCCATGTTGATAACTCTCACTCTGCAGGGTGGGGAAGAAGGGAAGTAGTGAGGATAAACAATATTTCTTTGATCCCAGGAGATCTTCCTGTCAAGTAGGTCATAGAGCTCATAGAAAAGATGTTAAATCTGTGAGTCTTGCAGTAAACTGAGTAAACCAAGCATTTTAAGAGGGCCTGGACCACTTCACTCCCATGTTATCCTTCAAATCTGCATCTTGTAACTGTCATCTTTTTGATGCCTAATGTGACATGATCCAATGGCTTAGCTTGGCCCTTAGTGGCCAAGTAGACATACCAGTTTAGCACCACAAAAATATGACTTGTTCAGAGTTTATCTTCTCAGTGCTCAAGGGCTTTTCATATTTGTTGCATTACTTAACTAGAATGGAACCCGTGACTTATTAAAGGCTAAGTGCTACAACCAAATTTACAATTATTTTTCAGAGGTGGTACCATATTTGCTTTTTCTCTAATTAACCAGGTTGCGTTTTACAATGTAAGGTGATTTTCTATCATGTTCTCTCTGCTCCAAAACATTCTGTGTTATCCATGTTTAAGATTGACGTCACTTATAAACATATGGGTACATTTTTTTGTTACGTGTTATGGATATGAAAATTACAGTCAGCTGTGTTCATTTTGTGGATGACTTATTTTCTCCTCAAAGTGGTAGACAATAAAATGATCAGAACTTAATTATTCATGGACTATCAGCAGTGCTACAATTTCTAAATTCAATTTCTCAGAACCTTGTCCTCCCACTTGGTAGTTGCAGAACCTGCTTTTGTCTAAGAATGATTCCCTGTGACTTTGTTTAATTTTCAGCATTTACATTTTTTCTTTTATGTTCAAGTGAGACATGTTGTTCATTATTAAATGTCTCGGGCTTGTGAAGTACAAATGTGTTATGATGTACTTCTTTTACTAAAATGATATGTAATCTAATATGAAAATGGACAAAATATAATTTAAGATACACATGGTCACATTAAAAGCAGAGGTAACCAGCAGTACAAATATATAATTAATATTTTAACACATTTTGTTTTGCTGTAGCAGTTTGCTTTTTAATGATGGTGATTTAGTATTTAAGCAATTTAGTTTAGCTTTACAAGCCACATCCTACACTACTGATGTTACAAGAGCTTTGCCAACAGTTTCCACACATGCAGGATCAAGCACTGGGAGACTGGGGCTCTTTCATGTCGGAATGTCTTTTTCCAACTGAATTCAATAATTAAGGTTAGATTTTCAGACAACTGGCTTCAGGAAAAAGATAAAACTGTACATAATGTGTATAGTTAATTACTATTTCTCCATGTAAATCAGTAGTTGCACATGCCATTACCTGATCTGCAAATACAAATCTAGAATATGCATTTTTTCATATGCAGATCAACTTTCCACTTTGAAAAATTTAACTGTTAGTGAAGAAAAGGAAAACATACCAGAACAGAGTGCCTAAGGCAAGGCTCTATTTTTACAATTGGTGTGTGAGGTCCATAGCAAACATAAGGTAAAACTGTATCATTACAGCTTGTCAAATAGCATAACAAAAAACCCCAACAGACAGACTTACTGAATAACCTAATTTCTCACCTGGTTGAAGAATTGAAAGTTGTAGGCACTATGCATTACACTCTATGGGCAAAAGTCAGATTTCACATTCTAAGTCTTGATTCCGAAGTTACATAAATAAACATGCAACTAATTTGTTTACACAATTATTATGATTGCACAGGCATATTAGATACTTTTGCAAGCACACAGACAGGTAGGTACAAGTCTATATGAAAGCACATCGTTTGTTTGCATCATTGAGTACTTGTATATGTATTATCATGGATATAACCGCTCAGAGAAATTCTCTCATGTAGATGAATCGGATTCTACTCCTCCATAGGAAGCTCTCTAATATTTCCCCATTGTTCTCAATTGTGTGCTTAACAGTGGCTGCGTACAAACATTCTTTTCTAGTGGTGGAAAATGTGCACCACTAGAAATGATTCCATGAGAGGGAGCAGTAGAGATGTTCAGTCTGTAACAGCCCTCTCTCCCCTACTCTTTGTGCCTTTGTAAGACTGGGGTGATCCCAGTCTGGGGAAACCATGGGCTGGTGCTGCTATAGTCCTCCCGTTTGTAGGTGACTAGAGCAGTGGAGCAAAGTGCCCTGCCCACTTCTTACACTGGGGACTCTGGTATGAGAAGCAGGCAGGAGGCTCACAGCGCTTCTTCTTCTGCTTGGTTCCTACCCACTGAGAGCTGAGTGAGCTGAGCCCTGCAAAGTGCCTGCCCATTCCACACACCTGGGACCAGTGGTGTAGGGAGTGGGAAGGTGCTTTGCTGAACTATACGAGGGAAAGCCTTCTCAAGCCTGGCTCCTGGCCTTGCTGGCTTCCCCTTGCCTCCTGCTGGGTGGTAATTTAAAAGCTTGTCAGGCTGAGAACTGGGCTTAGGGAGGTTTTCCCCGAGTCCACTTCCTGGCCCCACCAGCTTTTATATTGCTACCCCTGCTTCACAGCTGGGCAATGTGGGCAAGAAGGGGAAGCCAGAGGAAGCCAGCAAATTCCCCTTACTTTCCCTGAATTAGGGGGCTGCCTGGTTTGGAGAAGGGGCAACAGGCACCTGCTGCTACCCTTCCCACTCCTGGACTGGTCTGGAAGGGGAAGGGAGCTGTGCAACAAAGCCCCCTGCCTGCTTCTTATTCTAGCTTCTACTCTAGAAAGGTAAGTGAGGAGGAGGTAGTATCACTCCCTGCACTCATTTTTTTGTGCTCAGGAGCCGAGTAGATGCAGCAGCAGGGCAAAGTTCCCACCTGTTTCCCATACTGGCGATCCCAGCATAGGCAGTAGAAGGGGGAGGTGGGGGGCTAATGGGGCTTAGTCACCCCCAAACATGGTAGGGCTGTGAGGCAGCCTGGCCACGAACCTCCAGTAGCTGCAGCAGGGATGGGGTGGGGAGGGGCACACACGCTGTGGTGAGTGAGGGAGTGGGGCTGGGACTGGGGCAGGCACTGCACAGCCAGGGAGGACTGAGCCGCAAGCAGCTCATCTGTGGGGGGCATGGCTCCTGCTACTACATTCACCCCTGGAGGGCGTGGGGGGTGTGTGATCCCAAATCTGCATGGGGTGGGGTGAGCTACAACTGCAGGATGGGGCTACGGTGGTGCCGGGCTGGCTGTGCTGCCCTTGAGGCAGGTTGCGGTGTCGCTGGGAGGGGGCTGGGGAGGGCGCTGAAGCCACCCCAAACTTCACTGTAGCCCACTCTCTCCCCCACTCCCAGTGCCACCGCCCACCCTGCCCTGAGTGCAGCCTGAGCCAAGCCCCACCAGGAAGAGCTTGGTGCAGCCCCAGTCAGAGCCTGCAGTGGTAGTCTGCGCTCACCCTGCACAGATCCCAGGCACACACCCTCCATGCCTCCTGGCATGCATGCAGCAGCGGGAGCTGTTACCCCTCCCTGCTCTAGGCGCCCCATGGACAAGCTGCTTATGGCTGTGTCCCGTGCCCCACCCCAGCTGTGCAGGGTCTGCCCCAACCCCACTCCTCCCTCCCACAACAGCCCTTTCCCTTCTCCCTGACCCTTCCCCCACAGACTTACCTATCTCTTCCCCCCCCCCCCCCCCCCAAAAAAATTTTTTTCTCCCTCCGCCTATGGATCCCAGTGTGTGAGAAGCTGGCAAGGAGCAGCTGGTTGGCTGCTCCTCCCCTCCCCTCTCAGTCTATGGGAGGGGCCAGAGGAGCTGTCCCCCCATGCCTTCTCCAGATGGGGTGACTCTGGTCTCAAGAAGGCAGGGAGCCTTTCCTCATGGCTCTACTCTTCCTGGTCTCCAGGAGGAGTTAAACTGGGAGAAAGTGTACAAACATTCATTCTCCTATAAGAAACTTCTACCAGCTTATTTTTCTCCCAGAACTGCCATTTTTGGTTTGTGAGAAAAGTGAGAATGTTTGTACACTTTTGGTTTCTACCAGGAGAATGGCAATTCTGTCTGTAGAAAATGAACATCTGTACATATGTGTGCACTAAAGTGTTCTGCCTTCTTGGGGCTTAGCTTATATCACTTTCCTTAGTAATAAAAGTAGGATAGATATTTTTTTTAAAAGGTCACCTTAAGCAGTTTCTACTCTATTTAAGTGTTGACTATCTATACTATGTCTTATTAAGGCCCTACAAATGGTGGTTTTTCCCATTACCCTTTGCATACCCCAGACTCCCACTGACATCAAGGTAATCTATTAAGCCAATAATTTTATATGGATTTTGATGAAAATATGTACAGTGTTTTAATACAAATTATAAAATTGCATTATCAAACACAGTTGAATTGTGGTTGGTGTAGTTGGGGGCAACAGAAAACGTACATTTTTAAAAAAGCAATCTAGATGCCAATTTCTGAATTCCAGTTTTTGGTTTCAGCTGTTCAAGAATCTAGCAAACTAATGAACTTGTGTTTCACTATACATAAACTAGCAAATATAAAGTTGTTCCTGAATCTACATATAAGTCCAGCAAATTGTAAGTAATAAAGGAACATACCACAGTACCCTGGAGTTCCACAAACTGTCTTCATGGTCACTTGATCTTCCACAATCTTGGAAAGCCCAAAATCAGCTGTTAAGATTTTTAGAAACATAAAATTTCTTACTGCCTCTATCCTTGTAACACTGGAGGTAATTAAAATGAACATAGATTCAACGGTGGAAAGTACTTCACTTTTATTTTAGAGAGCCCTATTTTAAATTAAGAAAACTGACATTTTAAGAATGTTTGGAAAATCATTTTATAACAAAGAAACAACACTTTTTGTCAATGGATAAATCTGTCTCGCTCTTTCATTTACAAAATATTTTAAAACTTTCACTTGTGCTATTTGCTTCAAAGACAGAGGAACATACAGTAGCTAGTAATCAGGAGTCATTAGTGTACTCTTAACTTCTGAACAAAGCAGAGGAAGAGGGAAACATATGCAAGCTGTAGATAATTTAGATTTTATACAATGGACCATTTCCAAGTGTGATTTTATCAGATACTATCAGCTAAATGGGGGCTAGCCAGGTGTTTGATTCGGTCACGATCTAGAAGAGCATATAAGCTTAAATGATTTAACAGAGCTACTCGTGCGCTCAAAATAAGTTAACAGAACTACTTGCATGTTATGCCTCAGTGATTTCCTGGGCCAGGGTGCTTATCATCTTACAGATCAATCCTCTCAGTAGTATTTAGATGGCATACTTTGTAGAAACTGCAGGTTTTCCCAGCAAAGATGTTGGTGATTGTGTGTGTGTGTGGTGCTCTCCTCTCTGCAAAAATACTGAGCCATGAGAGTCAGCATGGTGGTATAGGTGGTACCTTGCATATTCCATCTTCCCACAGAGAGATTAAAATCAAATATTCAAAGACTTGAATAATCTCAGTGTCTTGTTCAAAGTCCTGGTTGGATGATGAGAATCTGCCTTTAAAATTGCCAAATACACTACTTTTCTGTATATTTTGTTTTGAATGTGGGTATGTATATTCTGTGCAGAGACTGGCAATATAGCACTTGATGTTGTGTTGTGCTCTGTAAATGCAAATAAAAAGGCCTGCTTGTCTAAAACTGTTTATCAGTTATACCTATTTTTATATTTATAAACAGAAGAAGCCTGAAATACAGACTTATTCATTACAAATCAAAGCTCCTTTCATTCTAGACATTAATTTTCACCAAAAGTGGGACTTCTAGATTTACAGTTTAGAAAAAAGTAACAGAGTGAACTTTTTAACCCCTCGGTATCCTAAAAAATGCAACACGGATATTGAAAAGGTCCAATACACACCCTCTGGCATAAGCACTAATATTGATGGGTTAGCACCCTGAGGGTCTGATATTCAGTGGGTATATTTACATGTGCAATTAATGTACATGTAGGAAGTTCATTGCTTCTAGGCACAGCATTTACCAGCGTGCCTGGGACTGTAGCATGCTGAGCCAGGTTGGAGCAGCCCCTGCTAGCAAGGAGCCCAGGGGGTCACCCTGCCAGCCTGGGGCTGCTCTGATCAGCTCAATATGCTACAGAGGGGCTGGATGGGGCACCAGGGTGTTCCACAGTGCAAGGCTAGCCAGCTAGCAGCCCCTGCACTAAAGCATCCTTGTGCCCCAGCTAGCCCCAACACGTGCATTGCCGTGCACTAAATAATGCCGCCGGAGGACAGTACTTGTGCTGACAAGTACTAACCTACAGTGGCATTTATTTGTTTGCTGTAGCCTAATAGGACTGTATGTGTAGACACTGAGACTTTACTGCAGAGCTAATTAGCCTACTACAGTAAACAGCTCATGTAGATACATCCAGCATGTGAAAATAATCATTCTGTCTTTTCCAAACAAATTTTTATCAGTTGTTCTTTTTCCCCATCTGGTATCACTCTCTCACCTCAGTGAGAAGTGGATAGCTATATTCCCTTTCATTAATTGGATAGTTCCTTAGGCAGGGAAGCATTGTTGAAACTCATGTTCATAGAAATCACTGAGCTGTCTCCTCTGCTGGTATGAAAAGCTATATTGACTTCTTTGATGCCTGGCCATTTTTTTCCAGCTGAGTAATTGGCTCAGTGTTCAGATCAAGTATCTTAGTCTGAGTAGATTCTCAGACATATGTTGCTTATTTTGTCCCTCCCTCTTCTCCTACTAGTACTGTAATTTCTGCACAAACTACCTGTCTTGATACATCAGTGTGGAAAGACAGAGTTTAGGAATAATGCTGTGTGTTTTCCTACTAATACGATGAATGCTTTAGAAGGCTGGTGCCACTTCTGACACCATGCTGCCACTGAGTAATGGGTAATGTGTTAAACCATAATATTACAGTTTTCCTTTCTTTTGTGGGGAAGGAAGAGAACCAGCTTACAACGTAAATAGAATTACTATCTTTCCTAGGTTAATAAGAAACTCTTGCATCTATTTTACTAAGCAACTACTAACATTTGGTTTCAAGCTTTGCTGAAATCCATGATAAACAACTTTTCAGCCCCAGCACACCAAACATAGCAATACCTTGACTCTCTGCATAGTAACAAAGAAGGAACTTGAGGCAGTACTTCCAGACTGGTCTCATCTATCACTTTCTAGCTCCTCCTACTACCTTTGCAAACCCTGAGTAAAAATAAGAAAATCTCTTCCTTTCTGAAAGAGACAGCATGAGGCTCAGAGAATCTTCTCTTTATAAGATATACAAGTCAAATCTCTTTCAGTTAAGAAATCAGAACTGCTACAGCCTACATGGTTCATCAGTTAAGATTCTGCCACTTTCTGCTTTATTGTCCTATTGTTTTGTGCTGCTATAAATTGGCACATGAGCTGAATTCCCAAATTCAGCAGGACAGTAGTGAATTTTCAGATCCCAGAGCCTTAAGGTCTGCTTTTCAGAAGTGCTGGACACCAAAGTTCCTACTGACCTCAGACTCTGTACTGGTGGAAACCCAGTCCTTAGAAAATACTCTTCACACCCTGACTTCTGGCATAAACTCTCCCAGTTCAGGTGAGCTTGCAGGTTGTAGCTAGTCTGACTTCCATCCCCAACCTTTTGTCATGTGACTATCTATGCCAGGAATATCTTTCCTACTGTCTGTATCCTACAACTTCTGCCTTCTTTAACTGCCTTTCACCTCCCAACTCACCTGTTTTGTTTTTCATTGCTTACTTCCACCTTTGCCCTCTTTTTTTTTTAAATTTTCCCCAAATTTTAATATACCATCTAATATACATATCCCATGAGATTTCATTGTTGTGACCCTACCATTTTATTGCCTGCTCCTATGTTGTCATCCTTTGTTGCCTTCTATTTGTAAATTCCTCAGGGTAGGGAGCTAATTTTTTAGCTTTAAGATATCATGCACAGTTGTGCTGCTATATAAATAATGTGTCTGTCTATGGAGATACTGCTGCTAAAACAGAATCAAATGATGGGGGAAGAGAGAAGATACCTGAAAACAACACACAATAACATCAATTTGAGGGAAGGATCAAGAGCATAGAGATGGGGAGCCACTCACCTATTTTTAATGGTGCATCTGGTGCTGGTGTTGCATAGAGTAGATTTTCTGGCTTCAGATCACGATGAACAATCCCATTTGCATGCAGGTACTGGAAAGGAAAAGTCAAAGTTGCATGAATATTTGTTACATTGAAGCATGAATTAATTTTTTCCTGTTCCTTTGTAATTAAAGTCTATTGAACACTACCAATATTTCATGATGTGGGATAACCAGATAAACCTAAGTTTTAAAGGCTATTTATGAAACTTCTCTGCAAGACATCCTTGAACATAACTTGTTATCTGAACAGGAAACCAAAAGGAAAGGAAACAGAGGTAGTATCAACTCGTGAGATTGTGAAGAAAACCGTATCTGAAATAATTATGTTAATCACTAGCCAATTGCCCATCAGGAATGACGGGGGGCAGGGGGAAGGGGAGGGCAGCTGCCTCCTAGGAGTATGGGGGGGAAGCTTGCCCCCTTGGCCAGCACCCCATGCCACCACCACCTCCAAGGAGCAGGGCTGGGGGGGGGTGGCCTTGCCTCCCCGCTCCGTCCCCTCTACCCCACCATCATGGCAGCGCTCCGCTGTGCCATTGCTTCCTGTCTGGAACGCTCTTGGAAAACTCTGATTGGTTGTTTCAGTTAGCACTGTGATAGGCTGCCGAGACAACCAATCAGAGTGCAAATAAAGCGTTATGGACAGACAGACAGACTAAGGCTTTTATGATGTTAGAATTAGTATATTAGAATGATTTTGCTTTAAAATACAATTGTAGCATCTAGGTGTTAATGTTAATCTAATAGATATTGAGATAGTTTCAAAGAAAGATAGATCCTAAAATGACCTTAAAAATTTAGGCAAGATCATCCCTGCCTAAATTATCTAAAACAATGTTTGACATTCTGAAATCTGGACCATAAGAAAAGCATTAGAATATGTTTTGGATCATTCTGAAAGGTGAGAACATTGTCTCACAACTACTGAACTACATACAGCCTTTGATGAGAGCAAGTGCAGTGAAGAATGTTACATGTGTGGCACTGTAAAAATAAACCCTTTAAAATCCTTTCTACAGGAGACTGAAAGATTATAACACTGCATAGTCCTGGAGTTTCAAAATTCCATCTGTCCTGCTGAGCAGTTGCCTGTAATGCCATATGAATTTGTTGAATAACAGAGTTATTTTAAGAAATATGGTGCTGTCATGCTGGAATAGAAAGAAGAATTTTAGTGATCAAGGGCTACATCTTACATTGCAGCGATGAAGAACGACTTAGATATATGTACCAGACAGCAAAGAATGGAAGACAGTGAGAGATATATTTTCTTTTACTTTCTTGTGCTGTGAAATTCTTCAGCAAAAAAAAAAAAAAAAAAATCTTCACTCTTTACAAATGCTGCACAAAGGGTGGAAAGAGATGTTTTATTTGAGATGCCATAAATATACATATTATGCCCCGTTTTCATGAGAAAAAAAGATGCATTTGTACCTTGCGTTAGTAAACATGTGGCAAGTACTACATAGTGAAACCATAATTTGGACAAGGTAGTTCTGTCTGTAACATGATTTAGCAGACTAGAATAAATCCTGGGCTCCCCCATACTCTTTATTTTGGCTTATTAACATGCCTGTAAACTACAAAACATCTAATTTCTACTGGAATTGTAGTTCATGTTAATTGGCACATATTTGCTATCACAGCTATTTCCCCTCAGGTGGATTTCTTCAGTAGCATTAAAGTGGATTTTTTTGTTTAATAGTTACCTTGGTGGAAAATCCTGAGTAGAGTTTAAATTCGCTGATGACACCAAAATCTGGGGGGAGGTGAGCACGCTAGCAGGGAGAGAGAGATTGCAGAAGGATCTGGATAGGTTACAGGGGTGGGCAGACAGGAACAGGATGCGTTTCAATACGGACAAGTGCAGGGTGCTGCACTTGGGTAGTAGGAACCAGCAGCACACTTATACGATGGGGAACTCCCTACTTGAGAGCACGGAGGCGGAAAGGGATCTTGGTGTCATTATTGACTCCAAGATGAACATGGGCCGACAATGCGAGGTCATGGTTGGCAGGGCTAACCGGACCTTGTCGTGCATCCACAGGTGCATCTCGAGTAGAGCCAGGGAGGTGATCCTCCCCCTCTATGCGACGCTGGTCAGGCCGCAGCTGGAGTATTGTGTCCAGTTCTGTGCGCCCCATTTCAGGAGGGATGTGGACAACATGGAGAGGGTCCAGAGGAGGGCCACCCGCATGATCCGCGGGCCACAGGGCAGACCCTACAGTGAGAGACTGCGGGACCTGAACCTATTCAGCCTCCACAAGAGAAGGCTGAGGGGGGACCTGGTGACCGTCTATAAACTCACTAGGGGGAACCAGAAGGGTTTGGGGGAGACGCTGTTTCCCCTAGCCCCCGCTGGCATAACAAGGAGTAATGGGCACAAGTTGATGGAGAGGAGGTACAGATTGGACATCCGAAAAAACTACTTCACAGTTAGGGCGGCTAGGAGCTGGAACCAACTTCCAAGGGAGGTGGTGCTGGCCCCTACCCTGGGGATCTTTAAGAAGAGGCTGGATACTTACCTGGCTGGACTCATTTGAGTCCCGTTTTTGTTTTTAGGGTGAGTGGTTTTGTTTGTGTTTTTGGGTTGTTCTCCCGCCCTGGCGGGGGGGCGGGCTAGAAGATCTATTAGGTCCCTTCCGACCCTGAAACTATGAAACTATGAAACTATGAGTTGAGAATATGGTATTTATTGCTAAGTAGCTGGGAAATCAGCATTATGCCCTTTCCCACGACTGACCTCACCTCATTTGCGTCAAAGTAAAACTTATATACCTTGTCTTCACTGTAAAAACACAGTAGGGTAGACAACACTTATTAGTTACACCTGGTAAAAATATACCATTTTTTGTCAGTGAAGACTTAGCCCTAGTGAGGGTACATCTACAACATCATAATGGAGTGCTTGACATGAAACAATACCAGCACACAATGAACATGCCAAAAGAAATCAAGCTGGACTGGGCAGAAGTGGGTTGCTGAAACAATCAGTATTAATATGGTAAAATTTAGTTTACCTCTACCAGGGAGCTGAGAAGCAACAAACCAGAATAAAGGATAAGTCAGAGTGACAAGTAGATACTTATGGCTCATTCTTATGACATATTATATATAGCATCTGTGGGCAGGTGATGCTTTTAGCTAAGCTAACAGGCAGACTTTTAGCAGGATGTTGTTTATACTATGCCCATAGCTTTCTAAAAATTGTGGCAGTCTGGGGTTGAAAATGTCACTGTTTTAATTTAATCCCAAAAGAACATTTTTATGGGTGGAAAATTTGGGCAAAACCAGCTCAGCTGTTTTCCAGTTGTCTGCAAGTTAACTCAACATGCCTCCTTCAGTTAACACTTCCCTGTAATTCCAAAATGGATTCTATTTCTGTTGATGCAAAAAAACAACTCCCTCTTCCTAGCTTCCTCTCTGGAGTATCTGCCTGCTTCCAGGCCAGGGTATTCATTAGTTGTTTTGGTGGGGTTGGTTGTAGCTGTGTTGGGCTAAGGACAAGGCAGACAAGGCTATTTGGGTAAATGTGACATTTTTTATTAGACTGAGTAGTTGGGATTTTTTTCCCCAACTACTCAGTTGTTCTAGTAAAAGATGTCACATTTATCCAAATAACCTTGTCTGCCATGGTGTTCATTTCACACCTCTCCTAGGTGTAGTTGTCCTCTTTTTGGTCTGGTTCTCCTGGTGCTCAGGCGGCATGTTTGAGACCCTCTGAATTTATACCTTCCTTGCAGAATCAGACCTCAGTCAATGCCGTAAGCCTGACAGTTCATTTTTTTGAAATTCCATTCACTTCAGCCAAGATAGGTGAAAGGAGAGTCTAGCCCCAGGCATTCCAAGTATGTAATGCAGTACTTACATGCTACTGTAGATTTGATAATTACATTAATGCCACATCATCTACCTGTGAGGAGTGATTTAAGTAAATTGGCTTAGAAACTGAGCTAGTTAAATCAGTACAGTGTATTCTAAGAGGTGCACTCTTGTTTTGGTTTAAAAGAGCTTTGTAATGATTTAATTTAACTCAATTTCTCACTGATTTAATCAGTATGATGTTCTTGCATTGACAAAGCCTTTGGTACTGTGGGTCCAAAGATAATTACTATGAAAGCTATGATCTGAATTAAGAAACAGAAACAATTATATTTCACCCTGAAAATTCTTGCCTCTCAAACAATTATATACTGACTTTGTAACAATTATCATAGTAAATATCCCACCTCTAGTTTTTCCCTCTACATCATTTAATGGTCAAAAGACACAAAAAGAAAAAAAAAAAGAAAGACCAAGGAGAAGTTGATAGTCCAGTAGAAAAGTCACAAGCCTATTTTGTGTAACTTTATTAATCTTGAACTCTGCCTCATCTTAGAGAATTTTCTTATCTATAAAACAATAAATAATTTTTAATGAACTGTTTTAGTCTTGTGGATGAAAAGTGTTGTAAATATGCCACGGCATGTAATAATTTATCATTATAGTTGTTCCTAATAATATGAAGAGATATTCAAAGATATCTACTTTTACTTTTTTCTAACTGTCAGCAGATTAAAAAAAAAGAATGGTGGATCTTCAATTGCAGTTTATTGTGCTAGCACCTGTCATGCCCTGAGTAGGCACTGTGAGTATGGCTCCGCCCCACAGTCAGGGTTTCCCAACTCGTCTGCCACGACTTGATGATATATATCTATAAAGAAGGAGGGGGTTTAGTGGTGTTTTCTTCCCCCCTTGTCCTGGAGACGTGGTACTCACAGGTGCGCCATGGTGTTCTTCGGGGCTCTGGCTCCCCTACACTCTGTCCACTCGCCAGCCGCTCAGGTAATCAGGTCTTTGCCCCGAAGAGATGTCAACCCCCTTGACCATGGGGTCTCATGTTGAATCTAATGATCTGGCCCACTGTCCAGATGTCACACCTGTAGCTTTGACTCCTAGCCTCAGAGTCTGAGCATCAGGTGCTAGGCGTCTTCCCCGAGAGGAACGTCATCTTGGATTGCTTTAATGTTGATGGGCTGACTGCCCATCCCCAGCCTGGTGCCAGCCACTGCTTCTGCTCCTCTGTGTGGGGCAGTGCCTCCAGAGCCGCTGCTACAGAGCATGGAGCCTCCGTCTGACCAGTGCACTCTCAGCCGGCTTCTCCCCCCTACTGGCTTCCAGCAGGGTTTTTAAATTCCCTGTGGTGGCGGCTCCAGCTGTCACAATCAGCTGGCTGCCACCCTGCCTGGGAAGCATCCACTTGAAGAGCCAGTGAAACATTGGCTTGCGTGGCTCTTGCTCTGTCCCAGCCCATTCGGGAGGTGAGTTTCCCGGGGCATGGGTGACTCTCCTTTCCCCTTTGGGAATGCCGGGGTTTTGCCCCTGGCATTTCTGAAGCCTGTGGGGGTTTCTTGCTGCCACAGCACCATAACCTAGTTTCAGAAAATGTGTATTTATTTCATAGCACTATATTTCCATAGCAACATTACTTTGATTTATTAAGATACAGTAAAGTCCTGTAGTACCTATCTACAGAAGTGAATGATTTGCTTATTGAGTAACAGAAGCTAGTCTCTTTGAAGACATATTACTATAAATGGGACCTGGATGGGTTACAGTTTTAAGTGTGTAACAAACAAAGAGAACAATGCAAGTGCACAAGAATGGCCTTATCTCAGACAAATAATCTCAATTAAAAGATTTTTTTTCTGTTTGCATTGTTGTCATATTGATGATAAATTTTGCAAGTTGAGATCAAGCAAAACATCAAATCTACCAACATTTAAGGCCAGATTGTCAAAGAGGATCTGAAATGAGGATGTGTTTATAGTTAAAAACAAAATAACACCCACATCCGTGGGAGCATAGATCAGGCATTTTGCACTCATTTATTCTCTTCTTCATCATCTGAGGAACTGTGGGTTTTGTATGGAAACTTGTGGGCTCAGCAGTTCAAAGGTGCACTGTTAGGCTAAGTACAGATATTTGGGGAGGTTAAATTGAGTTCAAAATGGCTGTCCTATTTAAATTTAACTTGTCCTGGTGCCGACCTTACACTTACAGACCCGGTCTCAGTGACCAGCAATCAGTCTAAACCTGTAGCAGAACAGAAGTTCCCTGCACACAAACTGATCTAAAAATTGCAGAACCTGGTTTAAGATAAAAAATTAAGTTGAATCTATGTAATATCAGACTTACTTGCTTTAGGTGAAACTGGTGCATGGAACTTCTGTACACTTTCCTTGGGCAGCCCTGGGGCTGGGAAAACCCTGGGACTGCTATTTTTACTCCCTGTCCCTCTGCACTGGTCTCTTCCTCTCCCTGCATGGGCCCTGACCAGCCAACTGTCTCAACCCCCATCCCACAACGCACTCTAGATGCAACCACTTTTGTCAGTGTTTACTATTGCTGGAGCTGAGTGAGTAAGTCCCAGTGGGGGAGGGATGGGAAGAATGGGGGGTAAGTTTGCTGGGGGGACCCCACGCCAGCCCACCCATGGGTCATGCTTGCTGCCCAATGCCACCCATGGGTCATGCCTTCCCCACCACTCCACTAGGGTGGCCATCATAGAAAACATCCTGGTTTTCTGTTACTCTGTCCTCTATCATCTATTGATATGAAACCCAATGCACTGATGTCTTCTATTTTTCTCTTCAAACCTGCCAAAATCACTTAATGAGCATTAGCTTAATGTGTATTAAATTTAGTTGCATTTAAATGCACGTGTAGATGCACCCTAAGTGTTATAATCTATGTCTTCTAGGTTTTTTTTGGGTGGAGGGAAGGGTTTTCTTTTTAAATAGAATTAGGAATTGTAGTTCAGTGCTGGATGTTAGCAGCTGGACCTACAGTCACTAAACGTTCAAATTTTCTTTAAAAATACAAAGAAAGAGCTTCTGCTCTGATTCCTGGGATGTCTAGACTCATAATTAAGCTTGTTCTGTGGCCTTGACAAAACTGTGTCATTGTGTAATGAAAACCACTGCATAGCAATTTAGTTTAATTACAGCTACATAATGTTCGATGGGCATATGGCTAATTGATAAAACCTCTGGAACAGCTAAGAGAAAATTTAAATAACCTTTTAAAGAACCTCCCAGGACCAAGAGGACCCATTCCTTGAGGGGGAAAAAATCCTTATTTTCTATTCCATTACTTTTTGATCATTTAATTTTTATTGGTTTTCAAATAATCAATTTAGGTATATGGGCTATACATATGTCTAGTTAAACAAGACTCTACATAATGCTTGCTGGGGTTATTTGACCCCAGCAGTCTTTCCTGCCCAGAGCAGGAGGGCTGGACCTGATGATCTCACAAGGTCCCTTCCAGCCCTAAACTTCTGTGAATCTGTGAATAATGCTATTTAGAAACACTACTCAGCATAAGTCCTACAAAATGGAGAAAGACAAGCTTTTACTATTCAAAATGTGCACTCCTTGGATTACACAGTTCGCTGGCGGTCTAGATTCCAAAACACTGTTAAAGGAATGGATAGAAGAATTTGGTAAGGATTCAATAATTAAGATGTTGGGAAGAAAAAAGAACTTAAAATCTCATAGCTACTGAATAGATTTCCCTACCACTGCACTTCCATTCCTAAAAACAAATATACAAAATTTACTCAAATATAAGATGAGGAATTTTTCCTCCAATCAGCAAAGGGAAAAGAGTTCCCTCAGGAAACCTCATTTAATATATTATCTATCACTAAACTGCTGCCAAATGTGGCATGTACTCAGTAATGGAAATCAACTATGAAATTGATTCTGGCTAGTAATCAGAAACCAATTCAAATCTGTAACACAACAGAAATTCAGTGCACACAAACCACTTTCAAAACGGCTGAAACTGGTTTAAGATAAACCTAGATGGATATAGTGTCAGATTTAACTGATTTAATTTAAATTGTTTTACTTAACTTCTGTGCCAGATCCTCTCCAAGTTCAAGTTAACTCACAGTCCCCTTGCATGCCAGGATGCTTTACACCTCCTCCACAGCACCACCCCCCCGACGCAGGGTGGGTGGGCTAGCCTTGGCCCAAGCTGTCTGCTGCAGCTGAGCAGGGAAGCGTACCTTAGCACCCTCCAGCTTCTGGCCTGGGCCATTGCAGGCATGTGGCTGCAATCCTGGAATCAAAAGTGAATGTCTGTTCACTTGCTGCTTATTGGTTCAATCTATGCAGTTTAGACTAACCTGTGAAGAATAAATCATTTCAGCCTCAGGCTTTTTGACTGTCTGTACTTAGCCTAAATGTAGCTAACACTGAGCATAACTATAAAGCACATGGCCTATATTGGGCAAAAATACAGATGGGAACCTTTTTGTTGTTGTTGTGGCCCTTAAAAAAAAAAAAAGGACAGTTTTTTCCCCCAGGAGGGAATGAGCACTGGGACTAGAAGTACTGTAATACAAGACCAGCATTCGGAGAGGCCAGAGCAAGTGCTGCTACCCTCTGATGGTGCCAAAAATGCTGATCAGAATCTAGCTTTTTTTTGTTAATTTTGTCTCTCAGGCTGAATTAGCCACATTAGTTCTGAATTTTACTGACTGAGCAGAGCTCAATCGTTCAAGTCTATGTGGCCCTACCACCAGCCAGTATCCTATCTCCCAGATGCTTCAGCCTTCTCTCTTCAGACTTCTGATACTCTCAAAACCATGGCAGAGATCCTACATGGAAGCCCAGAGGTCTTGGGGTTCAAATGCCCCCTAGTCTTGCTTGCCCCTAGCCAAAAGTCCATAAAAGCAAACTAGGAAGTGAGCCTGAAAACAATCTCCAATCACTATAACTTGTGTAGCCAAGAGCTCCCATTTGGAGGCTATAGTAGACTCTCATATGGGTGCCTTCCCAGGTCCCCACCCTCAACTACATCAATTTATTCAAGCCTGAGAAGAAGGGGAATCTTCCCTGCCAGGTATAGTAAAACCACTTGGGCCAACACCACCTTTATAGTATCTCCCCTGTCAAGTAAGTGAAGACCACCTGAATTAGATATATATGATAGTGCCCATTCCACTCAGTCTCCCTTAGAGCCAACTCTTTTTCAAGTTGCAGTGAGCCACTACACTGAATACATTTTGACTTCCTCTTTACTCCCAGAGTTGGGCTGTGACACTCCTTCCAATTTCCAATGATTCCTGTTTCTTTACCGCCCTTAAAAGTGTGGCAAACATCACCAAATGGGGCCCCAAAACAGTTCACCCAGAATCCCTCTGTCACCCCCTCTTTCAACCCATTGCATATGATGAGTATGGCCCTACCCTCCCTGAGGTAGAGCTGGACCAACTTGCCCTGTGCCTCATCTATGTATACATTTTGGAGGATCCCAGAACACCTGGTTTCAGTCATGAGTTGGGGCTAATTAGCACATAGATCCTTTGTTGGGGTGTATCTGGTATACACACACATCCTGAGAAGTGCTGAGCTATGGAGTCACCATGACTTGAAATGCTGTTAACTGTGCTGGGGCCCAGTCCCTATATGGTAAATCACGAGCCTTTTCATTTTGGACTAATATTATTCATAGTTTGTACTAGATATAAATAGGTACAAAAGTGCTGCTTAAAGGTGTGTTTACGAAGTACCTATGCTAAAACTTGCAGCAGTTTAAAAAAAGGTAAAATGTACCAATTCTGGATTAATTAGGTCTATGGGTACTCATAATAATTTGCCTATGTGCAAATTACTACAGGCATGTTTATTTCAAAATCAGTGTTTTCAAATTTGCAAATTTGCTCCACACTTGCACACACTCCAGAAAAACAGGGTCTGACAGTAAGGAGAGTGGGAAAGGGGTTGCAAAAGGAAGAAACTGGGAGTGGGGGAGGGCAGATGGCAAGGGGGCCACCTAAACCCCCCAGATTTATTTTCCCTGCTATAGCAGTGGAAGGGGGACAAATTCAAAGAAAAACTTCAATAATTAGATTCTATACCTGGAAAATTATAACAAATTTATACATTTTCCATATATAGAATCTAATTATTGGGGGGCCTGACTTGTATTTGACTAAATACAATAAGATGATGTGTTTATTACTTACATAGCAACACAGAGTAAATAATTACTGACTGGTGTGTGGCCAAGATCATTGGTCTTTTTGTCTATGGACAAATTACTTAAGCTCTATGCAGCTAAATGTCTTTATCTATAAAGGAGGGGTGATTCTAACATTTGTGAAATGTTGTTAGGTGTGGGAATGAAAAGTGAAGTAACATACAGTCAGTATACATACTATATAATAACTTTTTATTACATTTCTGCTATTCCCACTGAAGTCAATGCAAAAGTTACATTGAAGCAATACAATGAGGTTGTGTTACAATAATTATTTTTTTTTAATGTGCAAAAATTGGTACTGACAATCAAAATAACTTGGAATGCAGGATTAGGCCAACAATAGTACCATGCCTGTTCCTTGGAAAAGAGGATAGTATAACACATGGTTGTTTAGAAATATATGCATATTGTATGTGGCTGTTTTAATATAAATATTGAATGATTTAAATGTACAAATTGTACTTCATGAAAGAGCTCCGGTTTTAATTTTGTTTCTGAATTAGAAAAAATAAATGAAAAGCCATACATTGCAGGATGTGAATTATCTTGGAAGGAAAGCAATTGTTATAATAGACACTTGGCTTACTTTTTGAGAATCTTACCTGTAGACTGATACCGGAGAAAGAAAAATATCTGACAATGTTTTTATATCACTATTCCTGGTTACAGGAACAGGGCTAACTTCAGCTGTATATTAAACTAGCAGCCTGAAATTGAATCAGGAGAACAATAAAAAAGTTTGAATTGATTCAAAGTTCTCCAAATTGATTCAGAAAAGACTGTCAAGCTTTGGAGATTCAGGCAGGCCCTGCCTGCTGCTGCAGAGAGCTGGACCCAGACTTCGTACTGGTAGGTAGGGGGAGAGGGGGCTGGAGGAGGAGGGAAGGGACCATGGGGGGACCCCCACCAGGCCCCATCCCCTGTCTGCTCCCCCAGTCCCCCTGAGTGCCCCTGCCCCCCGCCCGCTCTCCCAGCCCCACCATGGCTGCCCTGCCTGGTCCCAGCTCCCGGGTCTTTAAAAAAAAAGCAAAAAACCCCAAACCCCTTGCACTCACTAGCTGCTGCAGAAGCCGTTGGGACTTCTGGGGACTCATGGCAGAGCCCCCCCTGCAGCATG
>NW_005842060.1:2414120-2417396 GCF_000455745.1 Alligator sinensis | reverse complement strand
CGGGGGAGCCGCCCACAGGGGGGGGGGGGTGCTGGGAGAGTGGGCAGGGAATGGGGGCTCATGGCAGAGCCCCCCACATACAGTGGGGATTGGGCCCCCCTGCCTGGCAGGAGCCAGTGATCCCGGGGCTTTTTCCTGTTTGTTTTAAAGTGGAGGGAGCTAGGGCTGAGCAGGACAGCCATGGGGGGTGGGGGCTGGGAGAGCGGGCGGGGGATGGGGCCTGTCCGATTCAGAGATTCAGTCAATTCAGCAGCGACTGAATCTCTGAATCAATTCGGGACAGTGATTTGAATTACCAAATCAAATCACTGTCCCCTGAATTGGCTGAATCTGAAGCAAATGCTAGTCGCTTTGCAGAGGCCTAGGGGTCGGCAACCTATGGCTTGCAGGCCAGATTTGGCTTGCAGGGCCTTGGGATCTGACCTGTGGAGCTGTGGCTTCAGTGGCATTTAGCAGTGAGTGGAGGCAGGGGTGGGCGGCTATGCCATGCTTCCCATCAGCCAGGCAGTGGGGGCTTTGATGGAAGGGAAGCTATAACTGCATTGTGCTAGTTAGGTATCAAGAGCTCCAGTAGAAGAGGCCTGTCCTTGCTCTGTGCCACAGCTACTTGGCACGGAGAATTGGTTGAGGCAGCTGGGTCTTTACAAACCCTCTCAGAGAGGCTTTATTCAGGGAACTTAGTGGGAGTTGAGGCATGGAATTTACCCCTCAGACTGTAAACAGGCCACAGAGACAATAAACCTGACACTAATATCTATTGAAACAGGACTTCCCATAAAGGGAAAATCAAGCCCTGGTCTTTAAAAGCAATGACGTACATAGGGGTCAGCAACCTACAGGCCCTAGGTCAGTTCCAGCTTGCAAAGAGGTTAGATTTGACTCATGAAGGTCCGATCCAGCTTGGAATGGCATAGAAGCTGGGTAAAACACAGGTACACCAAGCTAACTATCCCCTCTGCACAGTCCCGCTCCGGAGCCCTCCCTACTGCTCTTTCCTGCTTGCACTTACTCTCTCTGCAGAGGGACTGGGTATCTGAAGCATGGGTTAGTGCAGGCAGCTTAGGAGTTCAGGGGTACAGATTTGTAGCCTGCAGAGTAGGGCAGGTCTCAAACTCTGACCTGTGGTAGCAAAATGTTGCTGACCCCGGATCTACTAGATTCTCTTTGAACATACCCACAAAAGCAACTCAGCTACAGCCTGGTTGAAGCTGGCTAAGGACCCAACCTAATGGTATTCACCCTGTACAACTACTCTGCTCTTTCTTCTGCTGCATGTCTGTCTTCGGCCTTCAGTGGTGCAGAGGGTATTGCACAGGCCCATCCACTGGAATTAATTTTCCCAGTAGAGCTTTCCATTAATATTGGATAACTGCAGTGCATCCTGCTTTTGTAATTTTTTGTAATGAAAAAGTGAAGGCTATACGTCTGCCTTGGAAAACTCAACAATTTGGAAGGAAATAATTAAAAGTGAAAAATTTGACATTAGATGTAGTGCTGAGTGCTTGCCTCTCACACAATCATAGTGAACTGATGATAAATAATTTGGCATTGAAACCCCGCTTAAAACTTAATGTTGGAGGGAAAACCCATAGGTTTTCTTCTGCACAAGGAGGCATTATCAAAGGCCTCAGTGAAAATACTTCCTGAACTCTAATACTGGTTCTGACACTAGTTTCCTCTGCAGCTTTGGGCAAATCACATAACTTCTTTAATTCATTCTCCCCATGAGTAATAATGCTTACATCTCTCGAGGGTGTTTGGAGGCTTAATTACTGTTTGGACAGCAATTTGAAGATGAAAAGTAATATATTATACATGCTAAGTATTATCTGCAGTTCATTCTACTCAATCTTTATTACTGTCTTCATTATTTTCTATCATATTTAGCCAGTGCCACTAGTCAAACAAGCCAAATAATATAATGAAAGAAAATTTATCAATTAATGTTCAGATGTTCAAAATATTTGAAATCCATTAAAAATGTAGTATATTTAGAACAGATGAAAGGTGTTGCCTATCTGGTGAAGCACACAAGCTAAATTTTAAAAATGAAAGACTTCTAGAATTGACCATAGCCTTGTAAATGAGTACAACTTTAATAAATTTATAAAGAAAAGAAAATGGGTGAAGTCCAATGATATTCAAACCAAAGCACCATATTTGCTCGAATGCAAGATTAGGTGCCTCCCACCCCCACCCATACAACACAGGGGGTGGGGGAAGGGAACCTTTGTCTTGGATTTGAGTACAGCCAGGGTAAGCAGCTGATGTGGCTCCAGCTCCAACACTGGCCCTGTCCTGGAGGAGACTGCATGGGTGGGGAAAGAAATTGCACCATGTGGGGGAGGGATTGTGGGGCAGACTGCACTCTGTGGGGGAAGAAGCATCCGAGAGATTGCTCAGTGAAAGGTGGAAGAGCATGGGGGAGACTGCATGGTGCAGGGGAGGTGAGTGAGTGTGGGGGAGACTGTACAGCAGCAAAGGAGCTGTGGCACCTCTGGCCTCAACTCAGAGCCGAGGTTGGGGCCAGGGCTGGAGCAAAAGCTGTCGTATAGGGTAAGCAGCAGTGCATTTGGGTGTGGGCAAGTGGCTGGCAGGGAGACCAGTACGAGGGGGAAAAGTGTTGTAGGGGAAGATGGTGGGGGTAAGGGGTAGGGAGCAGTGTTATTTATGTTTGTCCCAGGGCCTACATAAATACCACCAGCCACAAGTGTGAGCAAGAGTGTTGCCAGACTGCAGGCACAAGAGTATATTAGAAACAAAGTAAAACTATACCTGCATTGGCATTAAGAGGCATTAACAGAAAGTAGCTTTATATTTACATGTGAGGATTTTACACATTCACATTTCATGGACAGGCTGTCTGCCCCTGCTGCTGCTTCCCCACTGCTACTGCGCTTTCCTGCTGCAGTGGTGGGGAGGCTACATTTATAAATTTCCATCCATGGAACCAAATTAATAGAATCATAGAATCATAGAAGTAGGGCCGGGAGGGACCTTGTAGATCTTCAAGTCCGACCCCCTGCCTGGGCAGGAGGAAAACTGGGCTCAAGTGACCCCAGCCAGGTAGGCATCAAGTTGTTTCTTAAAGACCCCCAGGGTAGGAGCCAGCACCACTTCCCTTGGAAGTTGGTTCCAGATCCTAGCCGCCCTAACTGTGAAGTGGTTCTTACAGATGTCTAATCTAAACCTACTCTCCAACAACTTGTGGCCGTTATTCCTTGTTATCCCTGGGGGGCACTAGGGGAAACAAGGTCTCCCCCAAACCCTTCTGGT
>NW_005842060.1:2393765-2413744 GCF_000455745.1 Alligator sinensis | reverse complement strand
CAACCTATCCAGGTCTTTCTGCAGTCTTTCCCTCCCTACTAGCGTGCCCACCTCACCCCAAATTTTGGTATCATCAGCAAATTTGAACAGGTTGCTTTTCATCCCGTCTTCCAAATCGCTGATAAAGAAATTGAACAGTGTGGGCCCAAGGACCGAGCCCTGGGGGACTCCGCTGCCTACTTCCCCCCAGGTTGAATATGACCCATCCACCACCACCCTCTGAGTACGACCATTCAGCCAATTGGCAATCCATCTGACTGTGTAGGCATCGATGCCACAGTCGCCTAATTTTTTAATGAGGATGGGGTGGGAGACAGTGTCAAAGGCCTTGCTGATGTCCAGAAAGACTACATCCACGGTGACACCTGCATCCAATGCTTTTGTGACCTGATCGTAAAAGGCAATCAGGTTGGTCTGACATGACCTGCCCCTAATGAAACTGTGCTGGTTGCCCTTGAGCATCATCCCTGATGCCAGCCCATCACAGATGTGCTCTTTGATGATCTTCTCAAAGACTTTCCCCAGGATTGAGGTAAGACTGATGGGTCTATAGTTGCCCGGGTCCTCCCTCCCCAAATTGTTGGGGATTGTCTTAAATTTGAAGCAGACTTGGATGTAGGCAAATATGGTAACTACAATTGTGTACATCTGGAGAAGCTGAGAGAGTAGGGGTACACTGATAAAGATTTTCTTGGCCAATACGATAGTTGATTATTAACCAGCCATATTGGCCAATACTGATCCAATAGCTGATTTACAGGAATGCAGCCTGGCAGCTTTGAGAGCAGCATCCTGCCAGTAAGTTGGGGGGTGGTGGAAGGGGCATGGAGAGGTGGGGAAAAATTGAGGCCCCCATGGTGAGGGAGAGAGTGGGGCAGAGAAGGGGCAAGTACTGCCCAGCCAGGGCAGTGAATGGGACCCCGTGGCCAGGAGCAGGATGGAGCCATGGGTGGGTCATCCAAGAGATGCGCGCTTCCAGAAAAGGCATGGGGGCCATGTGCCCCACTGGATTGGTGCGTGGGGCAGAGGTCTGCTGTGTTCTTGGGGTCAGGGGTAGCACCAGCCTCTTCCCAGTGAGGGGGCTGGGCTGGGGCTGGGCTTGGAGTGGGTGGGAGTGGGGTGGGCTCAGCTACCTGCGGGGCAGGCAGCATCAGTACTAGGAGAGGTAGCTGTGAGGGGGGGTTGGGGCTAGGGTGAATTTTGTGAGGTTGCTATAGCCCCACAAGCTACCCCTAGTACTGCCTGTGCTCGGGGCACTCTGCTTTGCTGCCTTTCCCTTGGGAGCCCTGCACTAAGGGGTAAGCATGGAATGCATGGCCAGCACAGGGCTGCCGAGGGAAAGGCAGCACAGCAGAGTGCCCTGAGCAGAGGCAGCACTAGGGGTAGCTCAGGGGGCTATAGCCACCTCACAAAATTCACCCTAGCTCCCCAGAGCCAACCCTCCCAGCGCCGATGCCACTACCACCATCGCTGCCTGCCCCATGCAGCTGAGCCTACCACTCCTGTTCACTCTGAGCCCAGAACTGCCACTAGGAAGGGGCTGGTGCTGTCCCTGGCCCTGAGCCCACAGCTGGCAGCCCTCTTTCACCCTGCACACAAATTCTGGGAAACACATGCCACTCATGCTTCCCCTGGGGGTGTGCTCCCACTACCCCCGCCCTTTGCACCCCCTGAACGAGCCACCTGTGGCTCTGTCCCATTCCTGGTCATGAGGTCCCATTCGTCGCCTTGGTTGGGCAGCACCTGTCCCTGCCCCACTCCCTCCATCACTGTGGGGGGGGCTCAATCTGCCCTCCTATGCCCCTTCCTCTCACAGAGTTACTGGCAGGACGCTGCTCTCCAAGCTGCTGGGCTGCATTCCTGACCATGTGCATGGTGGCTGCACGCATGCACGTGGCATTTATTGGTGACATTATTGGCTACACCAGCCAAAAAAAGCTGATAGCCAATAATGCTAATTTACCTTTTATTAGTGGTAATCTGATATGCAACCTGATATATCTGTGCACCTCAATGAGACAGCTGTATATTGGTACAATATGATCTAAAACTGACTGTAGTTAACAACAGTTTTTCCATTGATCTCAATGGCCTTTGGATCAAGTTCCTACAACCTGCATGAGAATCATTATTAACCTTTTAGATGTTAATAACTAGAGATGCATCGATACATTGGTCCATATTGTATTGGCACTGATAAAAGTAAAATTGACGTTATCAGCAATCAGTTTTTTTTGGCTGATGTGACTGATAATGTCACTGATAAAAGCTGCATGCATGCATGTGGCCAGGAGTGAAGCCCAGTGGCTTGGAGAGTACCATCTGGCTGGTAAGTCTGTGCAGGAAAGGGGCACAGGGGAGGGAAGCGGTGTGGTGGGGCAGGCAGATCTACGCAGGAGCTGCCCAACTGGCATGGAGCAGGGCAGAGCACATGGCTTGTTCAGGGGGAGGGGGTGGCTCCTGCCACTGTAAGCACCCCTGGGGCAGGTATGAGGTACATGTGCCCCTGGATCTCTGTGAGGGTGGGCTGCTGCTGCACACTTATGCTCGGGGGCTGCATTGGGCTGTTCCTGGTGGCTGCACTCGGGCCGGGTGGGGTGGGCAGCAGCAGCACTGGGAGCAGGGCTATTTTGACCTGCCCAGCCTGAACGCAACTGCCAGGAAAAGCCTGGTGCAGCCCCCAAGCACAAGTGCATAGCAGCTGGCTGCCCTTGCTCTGCACACAGATCTGGGGGGCACATGCCCCCCATGCCTCCCTCAGGAGTGCACACAGTAGCAGGGGCCACCCCACACCCCCGTGCCTCCTGGACAAGCAGTGGATTCTGCCCTGTGCCACGTGGCTGGGCAGCTCCTGCCCCAGCTCCAGCCCCACTCCCTCCCTCGCCACTGGGGCCTCGATCTGCCCCCCCACACCACACCCCTTTCCTCCCCCACAGCCCTTCCCCCCACAGATTTATCAACTGGATACTGCTCTCTAAGCTCCTGGGCTGCATATCAGCAATCAGATCAGTATTGGCCGATACGGCTGGTCAATATTTGGCCATCAGTATTGGCTCAAAAAATCTTTATTGGTGCACCCCATTAATAACTGTTTGATACTGAGATTCTAGGCAAAAGAGCAATCTTGTTGCAAACCTAGGAAAATACTTTAACTGAACACAGATGTCACAAACTTCAATTACATTACTGACACATTAAACAAACCTAAAAGTAATTACATTTGAAATAATAATCTTACAATTTCAACTCTATGGGCAACTCACCAGTTTTACAAGACTGTCACCTGTACATAGCCACAGGCTGCTGTTTAACCACACAACATATGAAATACAAAAAACTCTAAATATGAAACCAATTTCAACCTACCATACATACAGTTTGGGAATATTTGCATTTTAAATGGAATGTGGCAGTTCTAGCTTATCCCAAGGACAGATTTTCTTACAGCAGCATACCCAGACTGGCACCTGCTTTATATTTCCCAAAGCAGTGTTTGCTATTTCTTCCCCCTGCCTCTCTCCGACCCCAGACAAACTATTATTTCCTTAGCAGCTCCACACAGTCCAGTACATCCTAGGTCCCTTTTCTGTGTGCCACTGCCAAGGGACATTCTAGTCTCATCAGCCTCTTCTCTGGTCAGTCAGCACCAGGACAACTTGTAAAGGATCACTTTTTCTGCAAACAGGTTGTCCTATCATAGTATCATAGTGCTTAGGGTCAGAAGGGACCTAAACAGATCATGAGGCCCGGGCAGGAACAGGTGCCACGGTCATATCCCCCCAGCCAAATATCTGTCCAGCCTCCTCTTGAACATCCCCAAGGTAGGAGAGAGTACCACCTCACTTAGGAGCCCATTCCAGAGCCTGGCAGCCCTAATTGTAAAGTAATGTCTCCCGATGTCCAGCCTGAACCTTCTCTCTAACAATTTGTGGCCGTTATTCCTAGTAACCCTGGGTGGTGCCTGTGGGAACAGAGCCTCCCCCAATTCTCTCTGGTCCCCCCAGTGAGTTTTTAAATGGCCACCAGATCCCCTCTCAGCCTTCTCTTGTGGAGGTTGAATACATTTAGGCCCTTTAGCCTCTCTTCATAGGGCCTGCCCCACTGCCCCTTGACCATGTGAGTGGCCCTCCTCTGGACCCTCTCAATGCTAGCCACATTCCTCTTGAAGTGTGGTGCCCAGAACTGGACGTAGTACTCCAACTATGGCCTGACTAATGCTGCATATAGGGGAAGGATCACCTCCCTGGACCTGCTTGTGATGCATCTGTAGATGCACAACAAGGTGCGGTTAGCCTTACTGACTGCTTCCTTACATTGGCAACTCATGTTCATCCGGGAGTCAACAATGACTTCAAGATCCCTTTCTGCCACCATGTTGACAAGAAGGGTGTTCCCCAGCCTATAGGTGTGTTGCTGGTTCCTTCTTCCTAGATGTAATACCTTGCACTTGTCTGCATTGAATTCCATCCTGTTCTCATCCCCTCACCTCTGTAACCTGTCTAGGTCTAGTTGGATTTTGTCCCTCCACTTCAGCGTGCCCACCTAACCCTACAACTTGGTGTCGTCAGTGAATTTGGACAGCGTGCATTCCACATGCACAACTAGATCACTGATAAAGATATTGAACAGTACAGGGCCTAGGACAGAGCCCTGGGGGACTCCACTGCCCACATCCCTCCAGGTTGAAAACAACCCATCCACTACCACTCTCTGGATGCAACCATCTAGCCAGTTTGCCACCCATCTGACTGTGTAGGCATCAATGCCACAGTCACCAAGTTTTTTTAAGAGAATGTGGTGGGAAACCATGTCAAAGGCCTTCTTAAAGTCCAGGAAAATTACATCCACCCTGACACCCCCATCCAGGGACTTTGTGACCTGATCATAAAAAGAAACCAGGTTAGTCAGGCCGGACCTGTCCTCAATGAACCCATGTTGGTTGCCCCTGAGCATTACCATGCCCCGCACCAGGCCCTTGCAGATGTGCTCCTTGTAAATTTTCTCAAAGTTCTTCCCAAGGACTGAGGTAAGACTGACTGGCCTATAATTGCTGGGGTCCTCCTTTCTCCCCTTTTTGTAAATGAGGATCACATTGGCCCTTTTCCAATCCCCTGGTACAATTCTGGTAGACTCCCAGCCAATCTGGGAGGGTTGGCAACCCTATGCAGAATTTGTTAATCTAATCCTTTTCCAGAATGATGTGCCATTTCTATTTTTGCTCTTTTCTGCCCTACCAAAAAAGGGCTTGCATAGTTTCTGAATGAAGCCAAGGATACACACAAACTTTCCAACAGCCCATTGCTATAGGTAACTGAAGAGCCCTGTGAAAGCCTACCTCAGAATCACTGAAATCATACCGTGTTTCTTTTCCTGTCTTGCACATCCAGTAAGACATCTCTCATTAACTATAGGGTCTGGGATATCCTCCTCTTAAGAATGGCTCATGTTTGCTCTTCTTGTATCACATCTGTCAAGTAGTCACGCATTCTTTCTGTTTCCTTGGGTGTCTGTCCAGATCCTTTGTGCTACCCAAGTCAAATTTCAGGGCCCTTCTCTAGCATTCTGGCACCACACATAGGGTGCAGACTCAGTCATGTGACTTAATTCTAGACACAGGTGAGGACTGTTCCACTGTTATGATGACTTATCCACCCACCAGGTCATTTGGGCTAGGGCAGAAGTTATACATAAACCAGTTTAAGTGATCAGAAACTGGTTTAAACCTGTAACAGAACATAAGTTCAGTGCACATAAACCAGTTTTAAAATGTCCAAAACTGGTTTAAGATAAACCTGGTTGACTGTAGTATCAGACTGAGTGGGGCTGGACCCAATGATTTTGAAAGGTCCCTTCCAGCCCCTTACAATCTATGCAATCTATGAATCTATGATTTGGGTCAAACCAATTTATGCAACTTCTGTCCTGGACCCCTTCCTGGCTTTAAATTAAAACAGAGCCCTCTAGCAACCCAGCATACTTTTCAGACCTGGGCTGGGCTGTCTGCTCCAGAGAGCAGGGCTGCCCTCACTTCTCTCCTTCCTAGCCAGACCTCTGGATGAGAAGGAGGTGAAGACTGCAGGTGCTCAAGCAGGGATCCCCCTCTCTCTTCCTCCCCTCTTCCACAGCACAGACCCCAGTCACACAGACCCCAGCTGGCATGTGGTCACGATCACACCACCCCCATGCTAGCTAATACTGAGAGGTGTCAGTGTGTGTGTCTCTCCAATTTCACTGGGACAAAGGCAGACAGAACAATGTCTGCTTAGGCCTTTTTGGAGCTAATCAACATGTGAGCTGGTAATGACCCTCTGTTCCTTCCTTGGAAAAAACTGTTTAAGAAGAGCTTGAACTAATGAAAGAGGCTTTTGTTTTCCTGACGGGCGGATAAACTTTGTGTTATCAACTGCCTGCTGGCTTCCTTGCCGGTCAGTTTACTTCAAACAGCATGAAGAAGTAGGGAGAGGGAGGCTGAAAAGCTCAGTATCATCAGCAGATACATGTACTCCACACAAGCAGTCCTCCCCCCACTTGCCTCAGAGTGCTAGCTGGGGGCTGGGGCCTGGGTCTGGAAACACTCCCACCCTTTGAGCAGCAAGTCAGAAAGAGCTTGCTAGGTACACTCCAGCTGGGGACTGTGCAGGCCAGGGTGGGTGTTTAGACCTCTCCCTAATCAGAGCAGCCTGCTGGGGCCTGGCCATGCCCCCCCTCAGCTTAGCAGTGTGGAAAGGAAGGGAAGGCTCACTGTAATGTCCCTGGCTTCTAGCGTAAGCCACTGCAGGCATGTGCCTGCATTTCTTGATTAAAAGTGAATATCTATCCATTTGCAAATTGGTTCAAGCTCTGCAGGTTAGACTAACCTGCAAAGATTGAATCAATTCAGCCTCAGGCTTTTTGAATGTCTGTCCCTAGCCTTGAAAGTAAAAAGATGATACCAGACTTGATCTGAACAACTGAAAATGTGTGGTCAGCAGCACATCCTTAACCCATGCATTAGAGCTCCTCCTCCTGACTCCACCATTGAACAAACATTTTTAAGGATTCACCCAGCTGCAGTGCATGTTACTCAGTTTGCATCACAGAATGATCCCATAAGGGGTTGAAACTGAGTAAGGAAAGGGGAATGGCTCTTCCATCTTTCCCCTGTGTCCCAACTCAGGTCTTTTGTAGCCACACAAAAGCAATAATCTGATAGAACTTTTGCCTTATTTAGATTTATCTTAAGATACACACCATGATATCTCTCTCGCAGTCTGAATACTTTTGTTACAAGTAAAAACACCACAAATGAAACCAGAAGCTAACACCCATAATGCCAAAGCAAAACCTCTCTCTTCCATAAAAATCACCTCCCATCAAGACTCTCCCTCCATAAAAGCACAAGTTAGCAGCTGCAGAAAAATGCCTCCAAGAGAAGCTTTGTCCTAAAGCTACAGTTTAGAGCTAAATATAGAAACTAGGATGTTTTCTGCAATCCACATGGAAACATCATTACATAGTCCTAGGAATAACTGGATCTTTAACTCCTCAATGATTTTCACTTCATATGAAAAGATACAGAGATGTCATCTTCTTTTGGTGTTGGTGTCTTATTGAAGGGTAAGGGAAGAGATAACCTTAGTCCTTCCTTGTCCTTTTTTGGCTTTAGAGGTGCCTTAATGGTTGTCACAGTTTCTGTACCAAAACCTTCACAACCCCTGCTCCTGGCCCAGTGAAAGAGGCATGGCAGCATGCATGCCCAACCAGCAAATTTTAACTTTCTTGAAAAAAAAATTCTTAATTGTACTTTTCATCATTTTAATCTAAGCAATGCATAGTATTTTAAATCTTTTTAATACTGTTCACTCACTCTAATTGTTTTTTCATTGTTAAAATATGACCTTATACTGTGTGTTCTGTGGTAAGACTATGAATGCTTAAACTTGCATGCCATAACCTAAAACAAGAGAGTTTTGCTTTATACATAGAAAACCCTGAAATTTAAAGAATAGAACATTTGTTTGGCACCAGTAAACTTCTTTTACAACTAGAGTGCTTCTGAGAATGAAGCTGTGTGCACAACATGTTCAAATATCATTATGCAGGTATATCTTTTATGAGGGCAGAGCATTTACAAATATTTTCATGGTGAAACTGCAGGATAATGAGCCTATGAGGGATGATTACATTTCTCTGGCACATCTGTGAAATTTTCTTCCTGTACTACTCATATAAAACAATCTCTTTTTAATAAGTAATTTTATCTAATGAATATTTATGTTTTGATATTTAAATTTTCATTGATGCCTCAACAACAGACAGATGTTATCTTGTGTTAATTATGCTGCTTCTCCTAAATCCTAAAGCTTGGTCTGCATATAGTTGCATTGTTTTCTAAGACTCATATTGATCTTGCAGCCATCACATAAAAAGAAATGTCCAGATAATATTTGTTAGAAGGATTTTAAGGGGAAAATGAAAATATTTTAACGTTCTGGTTGTTAAGATTTGTTATATAGCCAGATGCCTCAAACAGTGCTATAAATGGTACTTCCCACAAGGTCAAGACTGATAGAAAGGCCAAAGTCAACATAAGCTCAGATTTCTCTACTCTCTGGCCACATTTACATGAGATGATTGCTGCACAGTAGCTCATTACTACTGTGCAGTAGCTTGTTACTACTGCACAGTCCTGTCACAGGGCATGAACTGTGATGTAACACTACTGCACAATATTAATGAGCTAAGGTGCAGCAGTAAAGATCTACTGTGCAATTAGTCACCAGAAAGCCATGTAGGGATGCTACTGTGCAGTAATGTCAGTTACTGCACAGTTATTTAGTACTTGGGTATGCAAGTACTAAATAACTGCACAGTAACAACTGCGCAGTCAGCATCTTATGTAAACACGGCCTCTGTGAATGTAAACTTACTTTATTTATACAAAAATCAAAACAAAAATTATGTTACCACTTTTCTAGCGACCTTTTCTAAATGAGCTGGAGTACAGCAAGCTCTGGCCATGTCCTTTCCTCCTCAGCAAACCTACACCTATCTGCAAGATGTTGTAAGGGGCAACTTAGCTGCTTTGTGCTATGTAGGAAAACCCATTATATAGAAGATATTCCATGTAGGTTAGTTCCACAAACTGTAAGGCTCCTTTTTAATTTTGGTATGGCATAACAGGATCTCAGAAAAAAAGCTGTCTGGCCCAGTCTACCATCACTACAATGCTCTTTTCCTTATGGAAAAATTGGATACCATATTTTCTTGCATACAACATGCCCCAAAATATAATAGAACAAGAATTTCTTAGGGTGATCTCTTTTATTGGACCAACTATGAACTTGGGATAAAGTTAGATAAGTTTTCAAATGCTGACATTCTTTGTTAGGTCTTATATGTCTGCATAGTTGGTCCAATTAAAGATATCACCCTAAGAAATTCTTCGCTCTCTCATACTTTCTGGACCATCATGGCTACAACATCATTCTTACACTACCCAGATTCAATACACACCTGGTTTTGAAAGGCATTATAAAGAAAAAAAAAGCCTAGAGTTGTGGCTGTAGAGAGCAGGGACAGAGCCTAATCTTCAGCTGACTCACCCTCTCTTTCCTGCTCAACTAAAACTCTAGGTGCTGCTGAAGACAGGTCTTCATGGGTGGACTTCTAATCTTGAAAAGAGCTCAGGGGTTGTGACATAGGAGAAAAGACCAGAAGTCCTAGCAAATAGCAACATTTCTCTGAAAAAGGTTAGTTTCATTAGTGGAACTTCAAGACCATTAGAAAAGAGAGATGATTTTTAACACCTGTGAAGTGAAGAACAACGGGCCATTAACTCAATGCATGGTTAAAGGGCCATTGACTCCCTCAGCTGCCTGAAGAGTAATATCAGAGCTGCTTTACTCAGAAGCACCCTACCTTGAACCCTGCTCCAATCTCAGGCAAAAAAATAAGCTTCCTTGCTTAATACATGCACCTGAATTTTGAGGGACTTATTTTGGGTGAAAAGGTATGTGTCAAGTTCAATAGCCAACTAGAATGCACACACAAAATTTACTTCAGTTCTGGAGAAACCATCAAAGCCAGCATTTGGTTCCCAGTGATTAAATGAAGAAACTTCAGTTTTACTGGTACAGGCTGTAATATGAACTTCTAAAAAGGCACATTATACTATGAGCTTAAAAGAACTGAATGAAAAAATAACCTGTGGCTGAAAAAATGAATTAGGAAATGCCAGTCTTCCAGAATGAAGTGGAGGTCAGAAAGCAGAAGCTGCAGGTACTTTTATTATACATGTGATCTGCTCCTGTGAAAAATGTCTTAAATGATGCATGAATAAAATTATGTGTTTTCTGGTAGTGAAAGCTATGTGATTTGTGCAGGCTGCTGAATGCAAAAGAACAATTCAAATCACACTGAGAGTTAGAAAAATGTGACAGCCTTATTAACTTTTTTTTTTCTCCTGGATGTCTAAATGCTGCAAGGTTAGAATTCTAAAAGGACGAGAAATGAGAACAGAATACTAAATGCAGCCAGTGAAATGATGAATTGTAAACTTGGATTTTTCCTAAATCTAACTGTCTGTTAAATTTAAACAAGTAAAATTTCTGTCATTTGGCAATAATATTAGCAACATGTAAACACAATATACCTGATTTTTATTTAATGAAGAAATATTTTTATATGCTAAGTCAGTGACAGCCAACCAGGCATGCCACAAGGTAAGCCTGCACCCTCCCAAGTGCTACTCTGATCTCCTTTCTCTTGCCCAGTCTGTCATTGTTTTCTGTTCCCTGCCCTATCTGTCATTTTGTTCCCTGCTCCCTCCTTTATCTACCATGTGCCATGCACAAAAACTGCATGTGTGCCAACTATGGCCACTCCCAAGCTAAGTGACGGAGACAAAAGCTTTAAGTAGCATTACCAATTTTTAAAAATGTGCACCCTTATTTTCATTATGCACAAGGCTTAAAAAGACCTTGTCCCTTTGATGAGATCTGGTTTAGTCTTTTAATCCCAGAAAACTTCATAACACATTTAATTTAGAACTCAAATTTTACACTGAAAAACTTTCAGGGTCATTTTGTATATTTTCTTCCCTGACTTCTCATATCCATCTTCACTTAATTATAAAACATTAAATATCATGGATGAGATTTTTTTCTTATAGATGCCTAAGGAGATAGTCATTCAATTTCCACTGGCCAACTATCTCCTTAGGCACCTATAAACTATCCTAGCCTATAATCTGAAGAACAATCTTAAAAACAAATTTGCAGGGTACCATATATTGCTATCTAATACATGCTTTCAATTGTAACAGTCACTTTGTGGAATCAAAGAACACAACCTCTTGATATTTGACCTCACTAAGCAGAGAGATGGCATTCCCAATACATACAGATCAACTTCTTTCAAAACCTACAGTCCCTAACAGCTATTTCTGCATGAGGTTAATGATGATTTTTGTGATAAAAGAATCATTCCGCATCACTTCTTGTGGCACAGGTAATATGTAGGGGTGGAACATACTGTTATATGTAGTGGCTTTTCTGTACTGTAGTCATGGGATCTTTTCATGACCAGGGACTCTGAAGCTTGTTATAAGTTCAGATGGAAGTGGTGAGAAATACTGATACATAGTTGTATCTAGCAATACACCACTGTTAAACAAAGAATTGTCAAGATGCGGTGAACTCCAAGGGACCAATACTGAATCCACTATGGTTACTGGAAATGTTGTCATTGATATGAATGGGAGCTGGATATGGATGCTATTTTTGGTCTTTTAATTTAATTACTGTCATGGTTAAAATACTTCAGCAGCCATGAAGCAATAGGGCTATCCTGCTTCTGGTACCCAAGACAGTCCTTAATAGCTCCTCAGAATAATTTGTTGTAAGTTTTATGCAGCTGCATAATCACATGATGGAATACATGGGAGAAAATGAGCCAGCTTGGATATCTCTGCATAGCAGTGCATTCTACAATGCAGAGTGTTCAGGCCTAGGTAGTTCAGTGCAAACTAGAATGAACTCGAACCATTTCCAGATCTTTTTATTTATAACCAAAATTAGCAACCCCCTGCCCCCCCCCCAAAAAAAACAAAACAAAAGGAAACAAACCCTTTTTTACTGTTTGCAAATCATATTTAAACTGAACAGAGAAACTATTACTAGGGAAAAGATTACTAATGGGAGAAGAAAAAGCAACCAATGCTCATTTGAAAAGCTTTAAACAACAATTGTATTTATCTTTAAATTGCATTGCCTGAGCAAAATGTGGTCATTCCCTTTATTCTATAATACAATTCTACAACTGCACAAAAAACATAACGCCAGCAGTTCCAGGAATGTGAGAATGATATTGAAGAAAAATAATACTCATGTAATACTTTATTCACAAATCAAAAAAAAAAAGGATGACCAAAGAGGTTGCAGTCATCCAAATCCTGTGCGAAAACCACACAAACTGATTAGATTAGTGAACTAGGGCAAAATTCTCTTTTCAGAGGAACAAAACTCAAAGAGTCAATGGGTACCTATACATGTGCAGAGAGGCTGCTCTGATGCTCTGTAATTACAGCATGTCAGAGCAGACTCGATTAACTGAGTGCTGGAGCGTGGCAATTAACGTACTCCAGCAGAGTCCAGAGTCATGTGTATCAGCGTCCCTGTGCTGAAAAATGGTGGGAGGAGTGCTTTAACTAAAGCTCATTTGATGAATTTTAGTTAAAGCTCCCCCACCACCATTTTTCAGTATGGGGATGCTGATAAACATGATGCTCTGGGCACTTTAATTAGAGCATGTGCAACTAGGATCCATAAGATGGACTGCAGCTGTGGATATTACATTTATTTGTAGTGAATTTTTTTATATGATAATGATACTAAAGCTCTCAAAAAGTTGCTGCATTTGACAATAGTTATTAAACATAGTAGTGAAGTTAAAAGTGAATTAAGTTTTAGAGTTACTCAATAAAATTTTATATTGCTGTTGGATGGAATTTTTCCCAGTCTATGCATGGAAGTGATAGGTTTTCGAAAAACTGACTTTACCTTACTGAACTAATGTTGATAAATATTAAAAAGAACAAAGTGTTTACTTATAAATCACTTATTCAACCTTGGTATATGATTAACCCAGACATAATGGAATATGAAATCTAAGTAAAACCTTCAGACATATTAACTGGAGAGAGAGACAGCTATCATCTTAGAAAATCAATTAGTATCACGCCCTGGAAGCGATTTAACTTGGTATTGTTCACCCAGCTTCCCATTCTAGTTATAACCCCTGTTTGAAACAATTAGAATAAGAATTACAGTCAAAACAGAATTATCCCTAGTGCAAACACACTATAAAAACATTTGCATTAGTTTACCAATATGCTTGTAGGGCATTGTTAAGGTTCGTAAAATGGGTTGGTGTTGTGTAATGGCATTCAGCAGAGCACCAATGGAACCCTTCTCATGAGAGATGGTGAAGATGTTCAGACTATGAATATGGGATCTTGGCTTGTGAGGCTCATTGAGCTTACAGTGGTATGAGTTAACATATTTATTATAATTACTTTATGTGACAAAAAAATGCTGGTGGTACTTAAGGTTGAACTGAAAAATGTGCTGGTTGTACTTAAGGTCGTATTGTTTTAAATTGGTGGTGTGCAATCTGTCAGGCTTTGGGAACTGCTGTGCTAGGCTAATAAGATGGCTTTTTTGAGAGCCGATAGGTTTAGTTCTCTAGACAAAGGAAATGTAGTAGTTCTCATCGATCTGGATATCAATAAAGCATTTGATATATGGAATTATTAGTGAAATTGGACAAGATGGGGATTACTGTATTTATTCAAATAGAAGACACCCCTGATTAAAAGACAACCTCCCAATAATTATGTGGAAAATGCATAAATTTGTTATGATTTTACAGGTATAAAATCTAATTATGGGAGGTTTGCCTTGAGTTTGTCCCTCCCCCACTACTACATCAGAGAAAATAAAACTGTGGAGAGTCAGGTAGCCCTTTGCTCTCTGCTTCTCCCCAACTTTTCCCTCTGGCAGCCCCTTCCCCTTCTCCTTAGTGTTAGACCCTGCTCTCCCTGAGCACATGGAAGTGAGGAGCAAGTTTGAAAACAATTACCTTGAAATTAAACATGGCTGTAGCAATTTTATATAGTACTCATGCACTTAATTTATCCAGAACTGATGCATGTTACCTTTTGTGGAAACTACTGTAAGTTTTAGCATAGGTATTACATAAACACACTTTTGAGCAGCAGTTTAGCACCTACTTATGTACAGTACAAAATGTTTTTTAAATATATTTATCAAGGCAAAATCAGTTCCAAATTCAATTGGGCAAAGCTCAATAGTCAAGTTCCAAAATTGGACTAAGCAGAACTCAGTCATCAAGTCTGTGCGGCTCTGTCACCGGCCAAGTATTTTCCTCCTCCCAGACCCATCAGTCTGGGGCTTTGGATACTCCCAACACCCAGACAGGCATCCTACTTGCAAGCAGTAGGCCTGGAGACCTTGGAGTTCAGGTACCCCCTGCCTCACTTGATCTTAGGCACAAGGTTGAGAGTGTATGATATTAGTCAAAAGCCAAAAGGCTCATAATTTACCACATTGTTCACTGGGTTACATGGGTGACTGGTGCTGCCTTAGTTGGGGGGGCATGTGACCCCCCAGCAACCACTCAGCGACTGGAGGGGGATCCCCCCATGGCTTATTGCACTGACTGGGGAAGAAGCATTCCCCATGCCAAAACTTACTAACTGGTGAGCGGGTACATCTGGCCTCTCTGGTGCTCACATTCCCCGGCCAGTTCTCACAGTGGGGACACCGGTGCTCCCGCCTGCCCCCCCGCCCATTGCCTAAGTGGGGAGCGTGGCCTCACAGGGGGTGCATTGGCACTCTCAGGGGGTGCATATGAACCCCCATGCACTTTCTACATGTCGCCACTGCTGGGCTGGACCCAGCAGAGTTGACAGCATTTCAAGCCCAGGTGACCCCACAGCTCAGCACTGCTCAGTATATGTGTGTACTCTGGACCCCCCCCCCCCCCCAAAAAAAAAAAAAAAAAAAAGAAAAAAGAAAAAAGAAAAAAGAAAAAAGATCCATGTGCCAATTAGGCCCCACTCATGACTGGAACTGGGTGTTCTTGTCACCAGTCGTGGGATCCTCCAAAAATATATATGCAGATGAGGCACAGGGCAACCTGGTCTGGCTTCATCTCAGGGAGGGCTGGGTCACACTAATCATGACAGGCTGGGAGAAGGCTGAGAAAGGGATTCTGGTTGAACTCTCTGGGGCCTGTTGGGTGATGTTTGCCAGATACTTAAGGTTGGTGAAGAAACAGGAATCATTGGAAATGGGAAAGAAAGGCACAACTCAGCTGTGGGAGTGAAGAGGAAATCGAAATGTATGCAGTGTATGGCTCTCTATGACTTGAAAAGAGTCAGCGCTGTGTGGGACTGCGCTTAATGGACACTACTATATGTCTTATTCAGATAAATTGCACCAATCTGTCCTTGTGTTAGGTTCCCATCTGCATGCTTGCTCCATATGGGCCATGTGGTTTATAGTCATGACCAGTGTTGGCTGCATTTAATCAACTTCATAGTTGGTTTCCATTAATCATATATGCCAGGCTGAAAGAGGGGTGACAGAGGGATTTGGGGTGAATGCCATGATCACCACCGCAGAGAAAAGTAGAATCAGTCCAGGCAGTTTTTGCTGTACCTGGAAAGGGAGATCCCCTGCTGCCTGACCTGTAATGGCTTTGTGTAGTTGTGGGTGGACGGTTGTCCACTGCACTGCAGGCAAGCACCCCTGTGAGAGTCTACTATAACCTCCTAATGGGAGGATCTTGGCTACTTTATTTTATGGAGATGGGAGACTTCTCCCTAGATTGCTCCTTTGGTCTTTTGGCTAAGGGCAAGTGAGACTTGAGGGTATCTGAACCCCAAGGCCTCTGGGCTTGGGGCTTGCATGTAGGATGCCTGCCATGGATTTGGGAGTATTTGAAGCCCCAGGCTGAAGAGTCTGGGAGGTAAGATACTTGCCAGCGGTAATACCACATGGACCTGAACAACTGATCTCTGCTCAGTGGATGGAATTTGGAACTGATTTGACTAATTTGGCCTGAGACACGGAATTAAAAAAAAATTCTGTACTAACCTATCCTTTTGGTAGGTTCCTATTAATTCTGTCACAATGCGGGACTACTTTTGTGGTTTTCCCCTGGATGCTCTTTAGACTTTTGGCTGGGAGCAAGCAAGACTACGGGTCATCTGAACTCCAAGGCTTCCAGGCTTGGGGCTTGCATGTAGGATGCCACCCCCCCGCAAAAAAGGTTCTCATCAGCAGCATGCTTTCCCAATGGGGACCATGTGTTTTATAATCATGCTCAGTGTTGGCTGCATTTAATCAACTTCCTAGTTGATTTCCATTGCTCAGCACATGCTGCTTATGGCAGCAGTATAATGATAGACAATGTAATGAGGTTTCTGTGTGTGATTATAAGAGGAGGGGATTTTCCCCCCATGCCAATGGGGAAGGAAAACCATGTCTTGTATTTGATTAAATATGGTAGTAAAGGAATTCTAAGATTGGTAAGGAATGGTGTACAGAGGCTATGGTAATACACACTTTTGAAATGAGACAATCAGATTGGAAAGAGTTTACTAGTATGGCTTTGAGAATCATTTTGTTCTCTGTTGTCATTAATGATGTAGGACTGTACTAAGGACACTAAATTGGAAGACATTTACAATATATAGGACTGGAGTATCAAACAGCAAGAACAGAATGCTTTTCAGGTGAGAGTAATAGAAAGGGGATGAAATTCAGTAGTATAAAAATACAAGGTCAGAGACAAAGGCCCCATCTACACATTACACTTAAGCATGATTAACCAGTTAATCACTCCTTAAGTGGTCACCTGGCTATACTTTCAATCAATTAATGGTGTGATAAGAAGAGGAATAAGCTATGCAGTTATTCCACAAAAATATATGTATAACTTTGTAGCTGCTTCTTATCACAACACGAATTGAATGTGTGGCCAGGGGCCCTTGCAGCTGGGAGCCCCCTCAGCTGATCGGAGCTCCCAGCTGGGAGGGCTCACGTGCATCAGAGCCTGGGATGTCCCAGCTGGCAGGGTTCTCAGCTGTGGGGAGTCCCACTCACCCCCAAGGTGGGTAGACCACAACTGCTGAGATCTCCCAGCTGCAGGGGTGTCTCATGCACGCCCACAGCTGGAAGAACATAGCAGATGTGATCCTCTAGCTGCCAGGGTGCACCATGCATCCCTTTGGCTGGAAAACCCCAGCTGCTGTGATCTCCTAGCCATGGGAGTGCCCCATGGGGTGCGTTGTGTACCCCTGTGGCTGGGATATTTCAGTAGGTAAGGTTTCCCAGCCACACAGATGCATGGTGTGCCTAGCTGCTGGGAGCCCCAAGCAGCTAACGGTGCTCCCAGCTGTGGGATCATGCTTCTTGCTGGTGCAGGGGGACTCTGCATCAGGCTTTTCCTGCACTGGCCAAAGGGTGTGATGGGATCTGATTTGTGATCCCACAATCACACTTCCTGCCATGAATGTGTGGCATGGTAGGAGGCATGATCGTGAGGATTGCACATTAAATTTGATCACACCTTTAGCTGCACATGTAGAGGGACACATAAGGACTAATTACAAACATTTCAGCTATAAGCTAGGAACTCACTAGCTGAGAATGACTGAAGAGAAGAAGGATCTGGGTGTATTAGTTGGTCACAGGATGACTGTGAGCCACCTGGGTAATGCAGCCATTAGAATGGTAAATGAGATGCTAGGATCTATCAGGAGAGGTATTTCTTGAAGGAGAGACTGGAGGTTGGAAGAACAAAATCTAGATGAGTGATCAGGGTCCAGAAAAGGAGAGACTTGATGTTCAGTGACACCAATGAATTGATACCTCTAGAAGGGATAACCTTCTCCTTGCCTATCAATCAATCAATCTTAATTTGACATTTCCCAAGCTGAACATATGACTATGGAATTACATCCATATACCCAAGGGAGCTAGGCAAGATATAGGGGTATATAGGGGGAAATGACTTACTCTCTGTTCAGAACTGCATAGAAGGTTCTCACATGAGCTATGTCTTTTGTCAGGCAAGAACTGCTCAGGCAGCAAGGCTGTTAATAAACAAGCAGCAGAGAGGATTGATTTAAGGGTAGCTAGCTCCATTCAAAACCTCAAGGTGTAATGTGGGGCAGTGAGATCTCAGACCTCTGGGGTGATAAAAAAGAAGTCTGCTGAAAATTAGATCTTTAAATCTGTGAGGTTCAGAGACAGCCTTCAAAAATGTTTCCAGAACAATTTTGACAAGCACTAAAGATGACTGCAGAATGTAAAGTGGAGGGTCTGGTCAGTCTCTCTTACTACACATTATATCCCTCATGCTTGGTTATTCTTTCACTTAGTCATGTGCTGTTTTGTTGTTTCTAATTTGTCTTGACTACTTCTTTTCTTTTTAAATTGCATTCATTTAATTTGCTCTTTTTAGTCTTTCTCATGGAGGGCTAAGTACTCATTCAGTTTCTCGAGCTTTCCTTTTTCTTCCATTCATTTCCAGCAGCTCTGCTTCCAATCTATACCACATTATATCTATGTCTGTCATATCATAGCTATTGTATCTATATTTGTAATACCTCAGGAGAGTAAACCCTCAAAAGGAAAAAGAACTGTTTAAGTTAAAGGTCAGTGTTGGCACAAGAACAAATGGCCAATAATTTTAAGCTGGAAGCTAAGAGAAGGTTTCTAACCATTGGGGCAGTAAGGTGTTGGAAGAACCTTTCAATGGGAGTATTGTGGGAAAAAAGCCTTAACCAGTTTTAAGACAAAGCTTGATCAGTTTGTGGAAGGGCAGGGGCAGATCCAGGATTTGGCAAAGGGAGTGCAGGAGCAGCCACACCTACTGCAAGGGTAACTTCACCCTGGCTCCCAGCCTCTTCCCCCACAACTGATTGTGACACACCCCACCACAGCAGCCTCTGGAGACTTTTTTTGGAAGTCCCCAAAGCACTTAAGAAGCCCCACTTTCCCCTCCATGCTCAGAGCATCCCTCTCCCCTCTCTCCTGCCTTTCCCTCGGCTGCTATTGCTGTCCTTGCTGTCCTGGGGGCATGGAAGTTTCAAAGCCACTCCTGCCTGTTCCAACTGGGATACATGTCGGCTGGGAACAGTAACAGCAATAGAAGCGAGATGGGCATGGAGTGGGTTCCCCCTTACTGCCTGGTCCCCCAGGGAGCACGTGGAGGAAAGGGGAACCCCAGGCCTATCACTTTTCCTGCTTTCACTGTTCCCAGCTGAGCCCACCCCCTGGGAGTAGCTTTTAGCTTTATCTCACCCCAAACCAAGAGAAAGTATCAGCAGCAGGAAGGGGTGAGGGTGTGAAGGGTAGGGAAGGGGATGTGCCTGAGCAGAAAGGGGAAGGAGAGGGATTCTTACATGGTTTGGAGACTTAAAAAAAAAAAGTCTCCAGAGGCTCCTGGGATGAATCCAATCCATACCACTGTACCCTCTCTGGATCCACCCCTGTGGAAGAGATTATGTGGCATGTTTCTGTGGCAGCAGAGGTCTGGACATTGTGACCTTGGAAGTCCCTTCTAACCACAGTAGGGGTTCCTAAGTATGTTAACCAAAGGAAGCATGAAACAGCAAAATCACAAACATTGATCCAAGTAGAGCTATAGTCAGGTCCAAACAAGTAAGATAAATTTGAGAGAAAAAAATTGTCACTAGGAAACACTGTTCAAAAAGGGCCCAATCCTGTGCTTTGTAAAGGACTTTTTCCAAAAGCTGACCTAACTTCATTGACTCCAATAGAGCAACAAAAGTTGAGGATGTGGCTTGTCTGGCGGGGGTGCAGCTCCCACCAGTATGCACACCCTGGGAGGGCATGGGGGGGGGTGTGCTCCCTGGATCTGTGTCTAGGGCAAGAGTGGGC
>NW_005842060.1:2355418-2393755 GCF_000455745.1 Alligator sinensis | reverse complement strand
GGTGGGGTGAGGTGGGGTGGGGTGGTGGGAGCTGTGCTGGGCTGTGCTTGGGGTAATTACTATGTAGTAATTGTGGACAAAAGATTTTATCTGCTATGAACTAGTCTAGATACAACTTAATAATAAAATCTCTTTGAAAAAGTGCAGCTTATATAGGAAATCATACCTCCTATTAAAACCAAAGCATTTTTAAAATCTTCCCCAAATCTTAAGGGCTATAGCCTAGAGTTCTTCATTCTCTGCAATTTAGTTCTACTGAAGTCGGAAAAATCCTACTGGCATAAAGATGGTGCAACACATTGCAGAATTGCTCTCAGCCCCTGACATGTAACACTCTCCTGCATACTGTACATTAGGGATCTGTCAATCTGCAAAGTCTCAGTCCTTTCCTGCAGGCAAGTTAATTTCTTTTATGAAAAGTGTCCAATGTAACAAAAGGCAAATCACTGGGTGGGAGGGGGGGGGAGGGAAAGGGAGGTGTTTCTCTCCCTGCCCCCACCCCCGAATTTTCTTCAAGTAGTAATAGATTTAATTTTCATGACCCCAAAAGGGTTATTTATATAAAAGGGTTAAACACTCTTTATTGCTTCTATTCATTTTGGGAAAGGGCCATTTTCTTTGATTTAGTTCACAAGAATAGAGGACTTTCAAGCCAACTTCTCTGTAAAAAAGTCCTATTGTTATGGTGGTTGCAGGGCAAAAAAACAACACAAATTCAAAGTAACAGTCTCTCACTTTTGCTGCTGTCTTTCTATTTCATGGCCTTTTAACAACATCCTTTTTCCTGACCTTCACAATATAGGGAGGGGACTAGGGTTCACATAGTCCTTGACTAACAAATGGTTGCAACTCAGCCAGTCAAGGTTAAGACAAAGGGAATTATACTTGCTAGAACGATGCACATAGATCTCTCAATCTTACCACAGTTTTACTATTTTTCTTAATCCTGCAAGACTGAAGATTGAAGATTTCTCTTCACCAAAAACACACAGAGTTTATTCCACCCAATTTCCAAAAAGGTCACAACTCACTATGCACTCAGTCAACATACTGGCATTTTTTCTTGTGTTGCAGTAAAATTAATCAAGTGGAATACCATATAATAGTTTTAAGATATTTAATTTCAATATGTTGTACTTATTTAAGACACAGAACATTTTGTCCTAAAGTAGATTACTTATTTAAAACACAAGGTAGACTTATATTGTTAAATCATGATAAACAATTTTGTTAAGAATTTAAAATGCAATCCATGTATCTGTTAGCATGCAGAACGTCTGTGTTGATGCCTAATGACTAGCACAATGCCACTGAAGAATTCACAATTAGGGCTGAATTTTTATTTTCCAACAAAGCATTTGTAACACCTGGCTGTTATTCGTGAATACTGGAAAAACTCCACTTCCCAAACATTCCCTGCTTCCAAAAAGGAAAAACAAAATAAAACCCAAGAACCAAAACAAAAACCCTTGCACATGCGTGTATGGATGGGGGCAAATATGGACAAACATAACAAATGAAAATGGTAAATACTGTTAAGAAAAATGCTTAAGAAAAATCAGTTACTATTTATATTATGGCAATCCCAGTAGTCCCGAATCAGAACTTTCACATATAACCGGTCACAGAATGGTCACAGTTGCCCATTTGTCTAGCCATTGCAGGTAGGCTGATTTCTTGGAGGCATCATGGCAAGAAATGCTTCTTGAAAAGGGACTGGAAAAAAGAAGATAATAATGGCTTTGTATAGGTGACCACCTCCACATAAGAAGTCACAGTACAAAGACATCTGTGGTAAGAACAGACAAGCAAGTTATCAGGTCTGGTATCAGTGGTAGTGTGCAGGGAGGGTGCTGTAACAGAAGAAAGGCTAAGTAGGGAAGGCTAGTGCTTTGATAGTCTCAAAGCATTTTTGGAAAGGAAGCTTGAACTTAATACATTAAAGGACTAGTGATAGAGGAGTTCAAAGGTCTAACATAGTAAGAACATTCAGAAAGATGATCTTAGGAGTTGCATTTTGTACTGGAGCCCCTTCTTTCTGGATGCTGAATTTTAAAAAGGAATTGTATGCTGACAACTCTTAACACTTGAATGTTGATCATACAGTGACATTCAAAATCTCAGAAATTTTGATGGCACTGTATTCAAAAGTAAGTCATACATATATATTTATATGACAAAATATACCTAGAGATACAAATTGAGCAAGATTTCTGGACTAGTACATCTCATAAAAAAAACAAGTTAATATGTAAAAAAAGTCAAATCAGCAAGAGAATAGCTCATTTGAACCAAACAAGAGAGAATAGCTTGTTTGAATCAAATGATTATAGAATCAATTTGATATTTATACAGTTAGTGCATCAGGATCCCAGTAGGATTACATAGGTTTTTAGGATTTACGCACCCACATATGATTTTGTGGGGATAGCTTGTTCTATATAGCCATATAAGTATGTAAACATTGTTATTTATAAATATCACATGATTGTAAGGATACTGACCCTTTTAGAGGTGTGTGCTAATGTAACCTTGTTTATTAAGCAGAACTGACTGTGGAGTTGGTTAGAAGGTAGGGCTCCAAACGGTACAACAGAGACAGACATTTATAGAAAAGTAGGGCTAGAAGGGCCCTCAGGAGGTCATCCAGTCCAGTCGCTGCCTAAAGCAGGATTATCCTTATCCAAACCAGCCCATAGTAGTGCTTGTTTAATTTACTCCTAAAGCTAATCAATCAGCCCTGTCAAAAAACATGAAGAGTAGTTTAACTTGCCACTGGTAAAGCAAGGGGGTAATGGCCTCTTCCTTGAGTATATTTTAACAATCCAAGAGATTCAAGGAAGATGTCCATACCCGCGGCTCAGAGGCTAAAAACCCCCACAAGCTCACCCGCGGCTCAGAGGAGGCTAAAAACCCCCCAACAAGCTCACTGTGGGGTAAAATTCCTTTCTGATCTCTAATAGGGTGACTGGTCTGACCCTGAAGGAGGGGCAAGGCCCTGTAACTATGAACCTCTAGGTTTTAATCCCAGCAGAAGCACTGGCACATGCCAGTCAAAATTCCCAGCCTTAGCTGCAGCCCCAACTGTGTTGTGGGGACGGGGGTACAGGGAAGGGGATGGTGAGTTGGTTGTTTAGCTATGCAGGCTGGGATGCCAGAGGACAATACAGGAGCTCCTATTAATAGGATAAGTGTACAAGCATTTATTCAATCAACAGAGATTCTGCTGGAGGGGTCTTCTACCTCAGTGGGGAAGGCAGAAGTTTCTACCGGACCCACCGTTTTTGGTGTAGTAGAAAATGTTTGAATGCTTCTACAACTAGGTTTTCTACTATGGGAACTGAGATTCCACTGGTAGAAATGTAACACTTGTACACACAGTATGAAAGCCCATCATTCCTCTCTGTATCAGTTAGCCTTTAAGGTTCCACCCTGCCAAAACTTTTGCCTAAAACAAATGAAACTTTTGAAAGGGATGTAATTTAGAGACATCTCTATTGAGCAACTGCAGCCAGTTCTATAAAAAAACGGCTACATTAGAACAAGCCTCTTTATACTTACTGCCTGGTCATTGGTCAATGTCTATGACAGTTCAGAAGTATTACCGGCATTCTGGCAATGATTTAAACTCAATGCTGCTCTGTTAACATAATGGGACACACCAGATTGATAAGGAAAAAAAATGATCAATGACTTCAACAGATGCAAAAAGAAACAAAGTTTATTCCCAAATTCATAACATAAATGACTACCATGAATACCCGAATCCAAGATGACTTTGAATTTAAGACAACTCTCCAGTAATTGGATCTGATACATAAAAATTTATATGGAAAACAGTTTTCCATCTACAGAGTCTAATATTGGAGTCTTAAATTTGTCCTGCCCTACACTGCCTCCCTCACCTACAGCTCCCACTTGCATGAGGGTGGAACTAAAAAGTGAATGAGTGAATGGTTCACAACATATAGACACCTCACAGTTTATACATTTACCATAGAAATGGGGGACTGGCTGAGAGATTGTGATTCATGGCAGCACAAGAATACACAGGCTGATCATTACTCCATGCTGACAGAGATTCATGTTCCAACCATATTACTATGCACATGTGGGGTCTAACTAGAAAAATTGTAAATCAACAACACTGAAAACTAAAGCCCCTTCAAAATGTAACTGTTTCACCACCACTACACTGACAAATACATGAGTGGTATATTTCTGGGGCGTAACTCAGGAAGAGCAGAGAGGATCTCAAAGATAATTCTTCAAGTGTATAACATTCTAAGCTTTGTTAGTCAGTAAATCATTATTCTGTGAGGTCAGACAGTAAAAATCTGTCAGTCCTTCTAAACCTAACCTCCCATGAACCTGTGTAATTTCTGAAACAGCAGTCTATGAATCCAATTACCATGAAATGCTAGGTATATGTGCTGGCATCACTGAACCACTCAACAACACAGACAGAACAGTAATTTGAGAGCTTGTCAGAGTGCAAATCAGATTTTTAAATATTTTGCTCCCCTACACTGTTTTATGATATAAAAACAAATTGGATACAGTTGAGGGAATAAATTAAGGAGAAATGAAAATATTTACCAGATGAAGAAAACTTTTGACTCCATTGTAGTATATCAGCATTAGACAACTGACACGGAGAAAAGTATAACGCCAAACTTAAATTTTACCGGGAACTGAAACAATAAAGGACCAATGACAAACAGGCTGCATCTTCACCTCCAAAGATGCAGGTACATTTTTGTGTTCCTAATATTTTTCACACTGTTTTTCATTTTTTGGATAAAAATTCAAATTTGTGTACACAAATTGGCTACTGAGGGTTTTCTTGGAGTGTACCACCAGTCAGAGTGTATGTCTTGATGCAAATGAGCTACTCAGGAGGATGCACTCTAACGGGGACATCAGCTGATTTGTGGGAAACAGACATGATTATAGCAGGGAGCTCTGGTCATCCCATTTGGCTGGCCTGTTTTCTCTTTATGATATAAAGCTTCATTGAAGCAATTCAGCTAGAGGATTCTGCCAACTATGAATTTTTAAAGTAAAATACTAAAACAGTCCCAACACTTTACGAGACAATGCTTGTGTTTGAACTTGAGCCTATGATAGATCCTCTCCTCTTCCCAGCTTTGTCCTGCCTCATTTAAAAATGAAAATGTGTCTAGTAGGATTATATAAAACACATGGAAAATAGTGTTTTTGAAATATATAGTGTCCATTGAAAGAAAATAGAAAACCCATGGGCTGTGGTACACTGGTGTATGATTTCTCAGTCCTTGAATAAATCAGACTATATTTTACTTGGGAGACATGATGTTCAAATTATATTTGGATACAATAAAGGAAAAGGTCATGAGAAAAAAGAATGAAAAACAATATGTAAGAAGTAATACTATTAGAGCTGCATAATTTGCTTTTTCAAAGTTACAACCTCCTTTTGTTCATCAGTTTTGCTGAGTCAAATTAAATGCACTAAATGGAGGGGATTTTAGTACTGCATAAATCTTTATTTTCACAAATGAAAGATTTCCTGGGGAAGATGATGTTTGAAGAATTATAGAGGCTGCTCATTTAGATTGATCTGGTATTGGCACTTGTGAGGAAACTGGCAGACCACAGTGCAACTGAGAGAAAGTCACGCAATTCATAAGCCTGTGAGCATGGAGTCAAGGGGCCCTGAGGGTGTGCACTGTGTATCTGTACTGGCATCCTGAGTCTCAGCCAGCTGCCATTGTTGAGAAGGGCTATGCCATCAGTACAGTAGCTCAAAGTGGGATTTACTACAAAACAATTACAAAACACAATTAAAGAAAAAAGAAAGAAAAGAAAAAAGCAACTGCTTGATTGTGACCTTTTCCTTCATGCAGATAATTTGGTTATCTTCAATTGCTTACAAACATCTTAAAAGCTAATGTAATGTTCCAGTTCATATTTTACTTAAGAGTGTATTGTGCATCATCTTAAGCTATAGGGGCTAATATGGGTCATTTCCTTTATGTAGTAGATGGTATATTCAAACAAATATCTTGAGCAAAATTTTCATAAGAACATAGAAGTGGAAGGAAACTCTTAGGCCATTGAGTCCAGTCCCGTGTTTTCAAAGGTAAATATTGTTCAACAAGGCCATAAAAATTATCTGCTCCAGGCCCTCTCCCCTACCACTGCCACAAAGTACATTACACAAAAAAACCCCTAAAAATACTCTACAATTTGTCACAGATACAAAAGATGGGTGAGACAAGAGCACTGCCCGGGCCCTTTACCAAGGTGAATAATTTATTAGGTTAGTTTCATATTCTGAAATATAAATTTTAGGTGCCTCCACTGTGCTTTTATGCTTAGAAATTAAGAGCACAATATAAAACAGATGACTGCCCAGAAATACATCCGCCTTAGCCCACCTTCTTCTCAACTGCCTTAGAGAAGAAAAAGAAAGACGGGCTTTGGAACCCACTCAGAAGATTAATAGATCTGGACTCTGACAAACCCAGGTTGAGCTCTGAGATCAAAAGAAGGGATCCCTTACAGAGGATGCCATTTCAACTTCTCTGTCATTTAGCTAGAACATTTCTGTTGATTGTAAATCTAGCATAGAGCATATGACAGAAGAGAGGTGTTAGTCAGGTTAGTCACAAGTCAGGCAAAAGATAGGGCAGGGTGGCATCTTAGGGGATCTTTACACGTGCTCTGGGTTGGGATGGAGGGTGTTAATTAGAGTGGCTCTCCGGAGCTGCTCTAATTAAAGCGTCTGCAGCATCTTTTGTATTCAGCATCCTGCGCTTCAAAATGGGAGTGGGGGTGCTTTAAAAGACTAACTGATTCATAACTGCTGATGAAATAGGGTCTTACCTAGGAAAGCTCATGCCTCCCTGAACCAGTTAATCTCTAAGGTTGCCAATATATGAGCTGGGAGGCTACTCCAATGCACTGTAATTACAGTGCGTCAGAGCAGATTCAGTTGAGTTTGCTGGAGTGTGGTATTTACCATGCTCCAGCCAGTCTCAGCATCTCATGTATTAGCACCCCCACAATTCAAAATGGTGGCGAGGGTGCTTCAACTGAAGCTTGTTTGACAAAATTTAGATAAAGCGCCCCTGTCACCATTTTGATGCATGGGGACACTGATACATGAGATGCTCTGGGTGCTTTAATCAGAGCAGCTCTTGGAACTGCTCTAATTAAAATGCCTGATTTAACACAACGTGCTCCAAAACTGTGCTCCTATTTTACATATGATGGCCACACTACCCCCATGAACATTGGAGATGCACATTACAAAGTTCCTTCAGGCTGCTCTGTCTGGCCCTACAACACTGAGTCATAGCTAAGAAGTTCTCCACAAAGTCTAACATTTATTTTAGAACTGGGAAATCAGTGCCATTTTTGTGGTTGCAGCAGGTGTGATGGAGACAGAGGAGTGAGTATCTTCACTACATTAAATACATTACAGGCCGCCAGCTTTCCCAGCCAGAGCATAGCCTACAGGACACATTCAGTGGTCATGAAGATACACTAACATGTCCACACTATGGGAATAAGATCAGAAACTACATGTCAGTGCCAAATGGTAGTCTAAATGCTGTTTGGTTAAGTAAAATAGGATTCTGACCCTTATTTTTATCAACTTATAACAACAGAATATTAAGCAAGGCAGGCAATGCAGTCCCTGATCCTTACTGAGGCCTGTAAATAGACTGACTGAGATGAAAGAACTCTGAGGAATCCAGCAAGTGCTCTGCTTCTTGATAACCTTGTCTAAAAGTGAGAAACAGGACCCAATTAACTAGACTGTTAACATCAACAGAAATACACTTGAACCTTCCCCCTTCATACATACAAGAAATACATATAAATAAGTTGGTCTTGAAGCTCCATATGGTATGATATTCATACTAGGTTGCCAGGTAGTCAAGAAATAGTCATATGTCTTCAAACAAATACTAGATGAAATCAAATCCTCAACTTTCCATAATTTTCCGGTTCCTAGTGAAATGAACCAAATGATCTGTGACTGGTGGCACAGATGACACCTTGCTCCCTTATGTCTCCTCCCACCTTGTGCTCCTGAGCCAAGCGCCAGCCCCCTCTGAGTTTTTAATTTAGCAGCGGATACCATTTCAGTACAACTTCCCCATCTATTGTATTTAATAAAATGCAATCAATGTAAATGCAATAATAAAATGCAATCATACTTAAATATCAAAGCCACCCAAGACAGGAATGTTATAAACTTTTCATCAACTCAATGAAAAAAGCAAAACTTTATATATCTAAATCTCTGTGTACATACACACACATACATAGAGTTGATTAGTAGAGATGGACTTCTACTACACAAATATTACTGCATAAAAACTTGACGGTATTTTAAATTATCACTTAAAATTCAAAAATGAAATACTGGATGTGGTTCTAGGTGTAGGTTTCACTGACTGAATGAATACATAACATTTTATGGATTCTAGTGTCTGTTATTGAATTTTCTGGTGCCTTTTAAATAACTGTTAGTGGACTGGTGGTCTGAATATTCAGTGAGGCACATTTGCAGGAACAGAATATTTACAGTGCATCAATGATGTGTGAACTAAGAAATCTTCAAGCAGACCTTGACATGACACACAACAGACGGTTTTGATCTTGAAAAAATGACTGCCTGTCAGGTCAGCAATTTGCTGTTGGAAAAAACTGTAAATATTCATGAACCTGGTAGGTTACAAAGGCTCCCCTGGAGTCATTATGACTATTGATGCAATACTAATACATTTTAACCTCCTTGCAATAGTTCCTTGGAAGTATTAAGTTCACATGAATTGTAACAGCATCTTTTCTATTGCTTAAATAAACATAATTCCGCTTATGTTCCCCTGATCAAAAGAGGTATTACTCCAACCAACAACTAAATGTACAGCAGACACCATGCTTCAATGAGATAAATATTGCCAAGGAGTCAATTTCTGAATGGACACTGAATAATTGCTCACTCAATCTTATAGAATTCAATCCATCTAGAGAAGAGATAGCTCCAGGTTTCACATCTCAAATTGATAAATGCTTTTCCTTTTTATATTTTGCATTTTATCAATTTTGCCACAGGGTCTAACTGGGGAGCAAATAATGGAAAATTGATCCTTTTCAATTGACATGTGTATTGTCCTAAAAGGAGTAGGACTGTGAGCGAAGAGTTATATTTGTGCAAGCACAACATTTATGTTGCTACACGATTGTAGGGAGCTATAAATCCTTTGTTTTAATAGCATATTTGCTCCCACAGCACATGCCCCCAGATAAGACATGCCCTTTGTGTTTGGAAGGACCAATATAGTGGGGAAAAAGGGGTTTTCCAGAGGCATGGCCTAGAGCTGTTTTTTTAATGCAGAGTTTGTGCTGCAAAATGGCTGTCCCTTCCCCCTCAGCCAGAAAGTAACAGGGTTACCAGTATTAACCCTTTCACAAACTGGCAGAGGTTTTTGTCTGCTCATCTGAAAGGTACTGCCAATTTAGCAGCTGTGAAAGGGTTAAATGGATTCTGCCCCTCTTGTTGGCTGGATGAGAGATAAGGGGCAGCCTAATTGCTATGCTTGCTTACATGCTCAGTGGATGCTAGTGGGCAGGGCTGGATTCTTGGTAGCAATCCTGGGCTCAGCAGGGGGCTGGAATAGATCTGCCTTAAAGCACTTTGAGATCCCCAGATGGGCAGTGTTTTAGGGCATGGCATTCAGACTCATGGACTGTCCCTCTTCAAATTACCAGCCTTCAATGCCCAGTTTTGCTTGCTCTTCAGCAATTACATAAAAACATTGGCCTCCCAAAACACTGGGCCAACAGCAAGCAGAGGAAAGGAGGATTCATTGGTCAGTTCCTAGTGCCTTGATCCCCTCCTGGTCTTCTCACTGTCTCTGACCTCCTCAGCACCCAGGCTTGCAACCTACACATTGAAGAAGCTTTCTGAACCTCCACTGCTTCAAAAAGCTTAGAAGGCATGAACTTTCTGAATCAGTGGTAATAACTTGATGAAGTAGATTGTTGCCCACAAAAGCTCAATCCTCTCTGAACCAGTTAGTCTCTAAGATGTCACCTTGCCATACCTTCTGACTGATTCCAGAACAGGTCAGCCACTTCCCAACCTCTATGCTGTATTTTATACTCCCAATCCTCCCACCTGTATACTTAGGCAGCTACTGAATCCTGTCTATTCTCCATCTCTGCCCTTTGGTGCCACCAAACTTGATCACTGCTTTGCTCATCTCTTTCTGCCTCTTCTCTGGCTTTGCTTCCACTCCCTTTGTTCCCACCTCTTCTGTCCAGCCAAACTCCTGACACCAAAGTCACTTTTCTGCCCTGCCACTTATTTTGTCCCCCTCACGTCTTTAGATGCCAATGCTGCCTGCCCTTTTTTCTTGCATTAAGGTCAGGCCTCTCATCATCTGCAAAGACATATCCAGCAGCACATCTGTCTACCACTCTTCACATTCCCTTCTTGTTGGCCAATGACTCCCCTCATCACTTCTTGGGATCCTTTTTTCCTTGACCTTTACTGTATTTGCCATATTCTCCCTTTGTAGGGAACAGTCGCTTCTTATTCTCACGTGTCACATGACTTCCCACTCTATTTTCCCATCTCTTGCAAAAGCTTACTCCTCCCAACAGTGCAGTACAACCTCTGCAAGACTTGGACTTAGTCCCATGCTAGGCCTGTTGATCTGGATGAGGGGTGCTCAACCCCTAGCCCACAGGCCAGATCCAGCCCCTGCTGCCATGTCATCTGGCCCATGGGGCTCCACATAGGCCCCTGGGGAGCCCTGTAATCCATGGCCCTGTGCTTGAGATGGGGCATGCAGAGTAGCATGGGGGTCTGATCCCAGCACACAGGACCAGGAGGGGGTGGCATGGGGTCCCAGGGCCCTATTGTGGTACCTACCTGGTTTCCATAAGACCTTTGCAAAGGCAGCAGCAAAATAGTTACCTCAAAATGTAAATATCTGTATATAAGTTCTGTATATAAGAAAAAGCTGTTCATATTACAAGCCTACAGCTAATACCTGGTTCCAGGAGTGGAAGGACCCAGTAAAGAGGTAACACTGGATTTGGAGCTGGATCTGGAATTTTCCAGAGAACTGATGGAGGCTGCATGTTCAAGGGACATGGTTATCATGGGTGACCACAATTACCCTGACATCTGTTGGGAGGAGCACTCAGTGAGATGTGATCGGTCACACAGGTTTTTGACCTGCATGGAAGAACTTTATTTAATATAGGAAGTGAACAGGCTGACCTGGGGGAAGGCTTTGTTGAATGTGGTTCTAGCCAAAGGGGATGACCTGGAGGGAGATCTGAGAATTGAGGGTACTGTAACTTGGGAGATAGTGATCATGAGATGATAGAATTCACTATCTGTTGTAGAGCTGGGAAGTCAGCCAGTAGTACAGAGGTGCTTGATTTCAGGAAGGCTGACTTAAATGAGCTTAGGAAAATAGTGGGAGACACCCTATGGGAAGAGGCACTGAAGGGGAAGAGAGTTCAGGGAGGGTGGTCATTCCTCAAAGAAGCAATCCTTAGAGCATGGAAAAGGTCCATTCCTGTATGCTGGAAAGATGGTAAAGGGGCTGGTAAGCCCCCGTATCTTACCAGAGGAGTCAAGAAGTGCTTAAAAAAGAAAAAGGAGGCTTACAGACAGTGGAAACAAGGTGTAGTCACCAAGGAGGAATACACAAGTACAGCCCATATTTGTAGGGAGAGGAAAGCAAGGGTGGCAACCAAGATCAGGTTGGTGACCAAAATCAAGGACAATAATAAGTCCTTCTTTAGGTATATAGGGAGCAGGAGGAAGAGCAAGAGAAATGTGGGTCCCTTGCAGAATGGGACAGGACAGTTGATAACAGATAGTCAGGAGAAAGGTGAACTCTTTTAATTAATATTTTATGTTGGTGTTCCTGCATGCAAATGGTGGTTGCCCACCTGAATGTCTTCAAGCCGGCAGGACTGGATGGACTACACCTGGGAGTGCTGAAGGAATTGGCTGGAGTCAATGTGGGACCATTGGTGAAGGTATTTAGAGTGTTGTGGTGCTTGGGAGAGGTCCTGGTAGACTGGAAAAGGGCCAATGTGATGCCAGACTTTAAGAAGGGGAGGAGGGAGGATCCAGAAAACTATAGGTCAGTCAGTTTGACCTTGATATGGGGTTAAATGTAGAAAAAATTATCAAGAAATCCATCTGTGGGAGACTGGCAGAAGACATGATGCTGAAGGATAGCCAACATGATTTCATTGCAGGCAGGTCATGCCTGACCAACCTCATCTTCTTCTATGATCAAGTAATGAACCGCTTAGACGTGGGAGATGTGGTTGATGTTATATACTTGGATTTTAAAAAGGCCTTCGATATGCCATGACGCTCTTATAAAAAACTGGGGATTGTGGGCTGGCAGAGTCCATGGTCAGATGGGTTGGGAACTGGCAAAGGGGTTAAATCCAGAGTGTTAGTGGACAGCTCTGTATCATTTTGGTGGGAGGTGACCAGTGGTGTCCCGCAGGGTTCGGTTCTTGGCCCCATGCTGTTCAGCATCTTTATCAACCATTTAGATAAGGATGTGGAAAGCATGCTGGTCAAGTTTGTGGACAATACTAAGTTATAGGGGAAAGTGGTTACACTAGGAGATAGGATGTGAATCCAAGTGGACCTGGACAATTTGGAAAGGTGGGCAAAGTGGGACTGGATGCAGTTTAATAAGGATAAATGCAGAGTGCTTCATCTGAGGAGAAGTAACCAGCAACATGAATATAGGTTAGGAAATGTCCTGGCCAGCACGATTGCTGAAAGGGACCTCGGGGTTATGGTTGATCACAGGATGAACATGAGCTGTCAGTGTGATGCTGTAGTCATCAGAGCTAATATTGGGAGCTGGGAGAAAAACTATTCACTAGGGTGCCCCAAGGGAGGACAAGGAGCAATGGCTATAAACTGTTTAGAGGATGGTTTCAGGTTGGATGTAAGGATGAACTTCTTTACAATAAGGGTGACAAAAATCTGGAATAGACTTCCCAAGGAGGTGGTGCAGTTCCCAACCTTGGAAGTCTTCAAGAGAAGACTGGATAGACACCTTGTTGGGATCATTTAATCTCAGCAGTATTCCTGCCCAGAGCAGGGGGGTTGGACTTGATGATCTTTCAAGGTCCCTTCCAGCCCTTAATTTCTATGATTTCTATGAAAACGCAGAAATGGCTCCAACAGAGCCTGATGGACTGCAAGTAACCATAAGCCTGACAGCATGAATTAGGGACTGAAGACTGAATACAGTCAGGCTCATTTCAGTTCATTCTCCTTCTGAATGGGTGATTCTTGCATTCCTTTCTACCAATGATCCAGCTTCAAACAAAAGGAATAGAGGGCACCAGTTCTGGGTGCCACACTTCAAGAAGGATATGAAGCAGCTTGAGAGAGTCCAGAGATGAGCCACTTACATGATTAGAGGCCTGAAGAGCAAGCCATACGAGGAAAGACTAACAGATATGGGACTATTCAGCCTAATAAAGAGAAGACTTCAGGGGGATTTGGTGGCAGCTTACAAATATATCAAGGGAGAGCATCAGGGGCTAGGTGAACACTATTCACCAAAGCGCCCCAGGGGAAAACCAGGAGCAATGGTCATAAACTCCTAGGAGATGGTTTTAGACTGGATATAAGGAAAGACTTCTTCATAGCTCATGCAACCAGACTCTGGAATAGACTCCCAGCGGGGGTGGTGCAGGTACCTACCCCGGAGATCTTCAACAGGAGACTGGATGCACACCTTGCTGGGGTTATTTAACCCCAGCAGTCTTTCCTGCCCAGAACAGGGGAGCTGGATGCAATGATCTCACAAAGACCCTTCCAGCCCTAAACTTATGTGAATCTGTATGCCCCTCCCCTTCTCCCCAGCCCTTAATGCAGAAAATGCCTGAAAAAGATTCATTCAGCAATTTGAGCTGTATAGGAAAGCCACAGGGGCAGATAAATTAGAGAAAGAGTGAAAGATTGCTCTGTTCTTAACCGTTGCAGGCAATGAAGCATGGGATGTGTAATGCCTACCAGACAGAGGAGGAACTGGCAGTGTGTGGGGGGGAGAGGAAGAAGAAAACCTTGCAGAAGTAATGAAGATGTCTGAATATCATTATGTTCCTAGAAAAAAACATTACTTATGTGAGATATATGTTCAGTGTGAGACCACAAAAGGAAGGAGAAACAGTGGAAGAATTAATCACAGTGCTAAAACTAAAAAGTCAATCCTGTGAATATGGAACACTCACAGACTCTCTCCTTACAGACCAGATAGTCCTGGGATGTTATAATTAAAATGACAGTGAGCGATTACTTAGAGGAAAGAACCTGACATTAGAAAAGGCAATATGCATATTGCATATGCAAGCTGCAGAACAAGCAGGTACACAAGTAAAAAGCCTAGAGAAATACATGGAAGAAATGACTCGAAGTGCCATTACTAACACATTCAAGAAAGAGTCCATCAGATTTAAGCTTGGCAAGCAGTCACATGGGAAGTAATAAACAATGTCAGCAATGTGGAAACCACATGAATGTAGAAAGTGCCCAAGATTCTGGCAAAAATGTAGAAGCTGTAAGAAACTGAACCATTATGCTAAAATGTGCTGAGAATGTAAAAATGTATATACCGTGAGTGCAGAAACGGACTCAAATGAGGAGGAAGAGCTGTTCCTAAGCATGATTCAAGAAGACCCTACAAGATATTGGGGCACAAGTAATCACAGAAACTGAAATAGAGAGGTGCCAGGGACTCATACAAGTGAGAGACTCTAAAGTGTCTGTGAAAGTCCATGATGGAGGGGACACTCTGGTATTGGAAGAGTACACTGAGATACAAAGGTAAAACAAAAGAACTCAAGTTTGTGGTGATACACAGAGGAAAGCAATACATTTGGGCTGGCACACATTTGAGGTACTTGGGCTTATTAAGAGGGTGCATACCATGGCCCCCTCTACATGTTACACTTAAGGCATGATTAACCACATAATCACACCTTCAGTTGTGACCCAGCAACACATTCAACCAATTGATGGCATAATAAAACAAGTGATAAGGTATAAAGTTATCCCACAAAAAATGTGTCATAACTTTGTAGCTTGTTCTAATCATGCTATTAACTGAACATGCAGCCAAAGGCTCTCCTGTGGCTGGGAGCCCCACAGGTGACAAGACTCACAGTGGTGGTAGCACTGTCAGCTGCAGGGCCTGCAGTGTAGAGAACGATGCCGTGGGGCTCACAGGGGAGCAGCATTGTTGGCCATGGGGCTCACAGCAGGGGCAGCAGGGAGAATGCTGCTGCCACTGTGAGCCCTGCATCTCACAAAGCTTGCAGAAATGGCAGCTTTCTCTTTGCAGCTGATGAGGCTTTCAGTGGGGGCAGCATTCCTGGCCCTGTCCCCACTGCGAGCCCTACAGCCCATGTTACTTGCAGGGCTCACAGTGGGGGCAGCACGGGGAATGCTGCTCCTGCCGCGAGCCCCATTGAGCCCCATTAGTGGCAGGACTCACAGCTACAGGAGCCCCGAATCATGGTCCCAGACTCCCTGGGATCATGCTCTGGTGATAAGGTGCAATCCCACAATCACGCCTCCTGCTGTGTATGTGTGGCATGCCAAGAGGCACGATTGGTGGATCACACAGTAGATCCCATCGCAGATTTATCTGCATGTGTAGAAGGGCCCACAGAGACATTGAAAGATGACACTGAACCAAATTTGAAGGCACTAATAGCATTACATGAAGATGTATTCACAAGTAATGGGTGCGTTCCAGTGATATATAAAAATATGGTTAAGAAAAGATGCAGAACCAGTGGTACATGCCACATGAAAAGACCCATATGCTTTAAAAAAAAAGACTAAAAGAGCTACAAAACATGGCAGAAAATGCTATCAGCTACTACGGGGGCAGCACTGGGCCCTGGGGTCTGATCCCAACGTGTGGCACCAGGTGGGGGCAGCACTGGGTCCTGATCCTGGAACACAGGATGAGGCAGGGGCAGCATGGGGCACTGGGGCCTTGATCTCAGCATGTGGGACTGGGTGCGGATGGCACCAGGTTCCAGGACCCTAATCCTTGGATACAGGGCTGAACAGAGGTGGTGCAAGGCTCTGGGGCCCCAATCCCAGCATGAGGACCTAGGCAGATGTGGCACAGGGTCCTGGGGTCCCACCCTGGTGCACTGAGGGCCAGCTGAGCCTGTGCTGGGCCTGATCTGGGTACATGGGCCTGATCTTTGTGTACAGGATCTGATTCCATCTATGGACCAGCCTCACACCACTCATCTGGCTGATAGGGCCAAAAGGCTAAGCATCACTGATCTGGATTGTTCTAAGTATGGACTGAAGCCAAGCTCCTCAGAGCAGGAACTGTTTTCTTATGTTCCAGCTACAGCTTCCGTTCTACAGTTCTGCACTGCTGATACAAAATCTCTCTTGTACTTTGGAATGGAAAATATTTTAAGTTGGCTGGGCTGCATACCCAATGAGATAAAGCATATCCTAGATAAAGCAGCTGCCTGTGATATGTGTAGGCAGCAGCAGACAGCCCCAGAGAGATGCTTCTGCCCACAATACTAAGTGGGCGCACTGTTGGCCTGATTTTCTTCTCATTTATACCAGTTAAAATTAGATTGTCCTGGTTTTAAAGTCTTCTCCAGTGTCAGTAGCATTCTGGTTTTTGATGCCAACAACGTTCTCCAAAATTCTGGAATTGATTAGATGCAGCATTCAGAACTACAGACAGAAGGTTTTCTTGAATTGAGTGTACCTAGCTTTTTGGGTCAGTTCGGGGTATATGATGTACCAGGTGCTCTGCCTTGACTAGACTAATATTACCTGGCACAATGCCAAGGTAACTATTTTAGTTTGGGGCCAATCCTGCCTGCTCCCCATCTCCATGGGAGATCACATATAACTGTGCTGTATGGGTTGGTGAGTAGGCTGTGTGGAGAACACTCAGAGAGGAGGGTGCAGTGTGGCAGCTCCCTGAATGCAGAGAGCAGAGATGCTGGTGAATTTTCTACTATACACATTTACTGGACACAGCTCCTCTGGAGCAAGTGTATAAACTGCATGGATGCCACTGCAATGTTGAAGCAAATACAACAGCTGCAAAACACTTCTGTGATCACTGGGCAGCTTGTGGGGCAGGAATCATCATCCTGAAATCTCCACAGCACTTAGCTAAGTTACTTGGACTGGATGCCAGGCAGACACTTGGCCCATATTGGCCCTCTTTACTTATTCCTTCAGATCTTAGTGATATAAGCAGTTATAAGGAGAACTATGATAATAACTTCAGAAGCAAGAACTACTATGTTTCAGTGGCTGAGTTCTGTGTTGCTTGCAAACAGAAGCCTTTTCAGTGGCTTTTAATTTATGACACTTAAAATATGGTCATTAAGATTTTTTTAAGTGTCAGATATCTGCAAGAATCTGATTGGTGGCCAACCTGGAACAGGCTATTCAATTTTAACTGAAAGATGAAGCTTGAAAGTATAATGATTACTCATAGAATTAATTCTGGGAAAAGTTATTGCCACAGGCATAGACATCCTTCGCAGATGCACCATTTTTGCAGCGATAGGAAGTCAGCTTCATTCTCTTTTGCAAACCCATGGACACTTCATGGCTGGTGGGATTCTCCTCTGCTAGGCTATGAGGTTCAGTCAGGGGCAGATGAGATCAAGCCTTGCCATGGGAAGAGAAGTCTTTCATGGGCAAGATCTGGTTTTGGCTCCAAGGGTACACAGAGAAATAGCACGGAGAAAGTCTGGAGCTCTAGGGCTCAGAAGGGTTTGACACACTAAGGTTTCCAGACTGAAGGTAACTCGTATATTATTGAAGTGTCACGTATGTTTCAAGCAATGTAAATGGAACACCAAAGAGGAAGCTACCCAAAAGCACTTAGGAGTGGCCCTGACACTACAGGCCTCAAGCTCTCCAGTTATTCAAAACATACAGACAAGAATAAAATCAAGAATACAACACAGATATAGGACAGAAAATCAAATTCAAAACAAACTGTTATTACTGTTTATGTTCAACTACAGAGAGTATTTATAAGAGTATTGCACCAGTAAAAATAGATTATTTACTCATATATATTTCAACAGCTTCTTATCATTAGTATTGCAGGATTGTTTGGGCCAGACAATATTTAGGAAAAAAACATTTCAAGTACTGTTCATTGAATAGTCAAATCTCTCGGCGACTGCAATTATGTCTCCTGCCAGCCATTCACTCTCCCCTGTCACCTTGTAATAACTCTAGAAAACTATGGTTGCCAATAAAGCCCTTAGTTTCCCATTCTCAAAACCAGGGGAAGTACTGTTTCTTATTCAAACCTTTTATTATTATTACACAGAAAGAGAGGTGCCCACCCCAAGCCCAGAAATACTCTAAATGGGAAGAAAACTACATCAATAGTTACAAAAATGACACTGGACTAATAAAATTCACTTTAGTCTAGTTCTCCTCCTCTGCTGGAGTTTGCCCTCCTCTGGGCACCTTATTTTAGTTTCCATTTGCTAATCAGAACCCAAACAAAAACATTGAGACTGAAAAGAAGAATGTTTTCTCAGGGTGTTGTATGTTAACCAAGCATTTGTAGTTTAGGGTGTGGACAGGTGAAACAATTATATCAGGTTAAAATTATACAGATATAGCACAGGTCATACTGAACTGATAAAGTTGTTTCATCTGTTTGCTCCTATACTGGTGCCATGGAGGTAAACCACTGTAACTTTAAGCCTGATTCATTCAGAATTAGTCACAGCTGTTTAACTCCATTTATTCCAACACAGGAGCGGGCAGGTGAAATAGAAACATCACTTCATCCGACATGTGCTTCTGGGAACTAGTCCCCTCCCTGCTCCCTCCAGTTAAAATGTCTGTATGTATTTTTGTCTGTCTGCAAGATTCTGCCTTAAAAAAAGGAGAATTTCCTGGCTTTATAAAAGTGCATATGGGATTTTTGAAAATAGAACTTGACTAAAAAGATTTAAGAATGATTCTACTGGGGGCAAGATGGGAAGGGAAGAGAGAGAGAATATCAAGATATCATGGCTGAATTGGAAGGAGTAAGAGGTATAAGGAGAGAAGTTATGGGTTTAAAACAGGGGCAGGCAAAATACGGCTGCCAATATTTCATATTTCATTTGGCCTGCGGACGGGTGCCTACCAATTCACTGCATCTGGCCTGGCCGTAGGCTGCCCCTGCTGTCCTTCATGGTGCCAAGCCCCGATCATTCCTGCAGGAGCAGTGCACACTGCACTCCCACCCTTGTATGCATGACAGCCCTGACCCTGGCCCCACAGGTAGGTAAGTGGCAGTGGGTGGGGGGAAGGGTGGCGGTAGCAGCAGTGGGTGGGTGGATTTAGGGAGGGGAGCAGAGGGGAGGGGAGGGCAGCAGGTGGGTGGGAAGGTAGGGAAGCAGCAGGGGAAGTGTGGCAGTGGTGGCAGGGGAAGTGGTGTTGACAGCAGTGGCAGGTGTGAAGCAGCAGCTGGGTGGGAGCGTGGTGCCCATGCTGGTGCCCTGGGACCAGTGCTGGGGCCAGGGCCTGAAGAGACCCAGGGTGGGGCAGCAGAAGCATGGAGCCCAGGCCGGTAGCAATATGGGGCCCACCTGGGTCCATCATGTGAGGCTCATATGCAGTTCCTGGGTTCTCTGCCCAAGCCACGTGCCTCTAGGGAGAGCCCCATGTGATGGAGCCGGTGGCCTGGTTCTGCTCACTGCTACATGGTCATGGGGAACAGCAGGAAGCTTCATGATATGGAGCTGAGCCCACTCCTCTCCCTGCTGCCCTGGCTGAGCCCCATGACCTGGACTGCTAGCTTCATTGTGATGGGCTTCTCCCAGTGGTGCAGGGCTTGAGCATGTAAGCCTCATGTGATTGAGCTGGCAGCTCAGCCACATGCAGTCCTGGGGCTTGTGGGGACCTTGCGCTGCTGGGGGGGGCTCTGCCTTTGACTGCTGGTGGTGGCAGGGCCTGTGCACTATGGGGGAGTGTTTGTAGTGGGGGCCCCCCTACACACACTCCACCATAAACAACCCCCCACACACACACCCCGTACCCACCCTCCCCACACACATTCACATCCACCCTCCCCCTCCACACACCTCATAACTCCCCACACACCCACAGCCCCACCACAAACCCCATACTCACCCACACATCCCCACAAACATCCCCAACCCCCATACCCATCCCTCACATCCATACCACCCACACCCCACAAACCCCATACTCACCCACACCCATCCATCCCCACAAACACCCTCCAAAACCCCCCATACCTACCCCTCATCCCCTCACATCCACACAACCACATCTGCCCACAAACCTCATATGCACCCACACCCTACCCCACATACACATATACCCACAGCCCCCCACACCCCTCCATACTCCCCCCACAACAATATACAAAAGTAAGACTTCATTTTGAGCTATTATGCAATCACCTCTATATACACAATGTACACACACACACACACAAATCAGGACAAAAATATTTTTAAAATAAAGTTAAAATATGTTATTGTAGATATTTGATTTTTAGTATATAATTTTTTTTTCCCAAATCCAAGATTGCAAACCTTGCCATTTCCCAAAAGGATTACTTCCAGGGGCAAGGGGAGGGACTTCCGGTGGCAAAGGTCAGGGGTTAGGGAGCAGGACTTCCGGTCCCAGGATGGCGACTGGGGGTGGGGCACCTTTCAAGGGGCAGAGCTACCTGTGTGGCCCTTGACACCTCACCAAAACTTGTTAAGTGGCCCTCCAGCAATGTTCCCTCTAAAGAGTAGGTCTGTGAGTGCGCCAGTTCAGTCCGTGAGCACGCCGCTTCAGTTCTGCCTCCCCCTTTTGGTACGGTCTGCCGGTAAGTGTCCAGGTGGGAATGGGCAGGGCTTGGCCACCACCCTTCTCCATGCTAACTGCTGCCTAGAGCAATGCAGTGGAGTGCTGTGGGGCTGCTATGGGCTGGACACAATCAATTGTAGCTTAACACATAAAAACTTAAAATATAAGAATCTATCATGATCATAACTGAGAAACCTATTTCTGATTTACTAGATGCCGAATATCTTACTATAGTTTTATCAAGGTGATTTTGAATGAAAATTGAAGTTATTTAAATGCGCAAAAATATTTATTTTTTTTCATTAAAGAACATTTCTAATAAATTCTGGATACCAAAGGAAAAAAAGAGTTATGTTTTGCATTCAAAACCAAATGCTTTATTAAAAAATATTATCCATATTTAATACATTAATTGTTTGTTATTGCTGTACTCTTCAAGATTTTAGAATGAATGTATTGCATCCTCATGTATCTAGCTTTCATTTCTAGATTGAAAGAGGAAAAAACAAGTTTTCTAATCCCATTCTGTTTAAACTTTAAATGAAGTAATAATTGATCAGAACTATCTGAATCAAGTAAAGTACAGAAAATCTCTCTCTGCACCTGCTAAAGAGTTTAATATTGCCAAAAGTTGCTTGAGAACGTTATATAACTCTGATTCCATATTTTTATCAACAAAGTTTTACCAGTTCAATGGTTTTGTTCTTTTTAAAGTTTTGGCGAAAGCACTCTATCCAAATTCACTACCCGAGGTGAGGCAAAACAGGGCTAGGGGCTGGTGCTGGGGGCTGGCGTGGGCTCTGCCGGCTCTGGGGAACTGCTCCAACTCCCCAGCCCTGATGCCATGTGCCTCTTCTCTCCCTGAGGTGGTGAGGGGGAGCAGAGCAGTTTCCCAGAGCTGGTGGATCCCGTGTCAGCCCCCAGCTCCCATTCCCATCCCATCCCCGTCTTGCCTTGGGGAGGAGCTGCTGCTTGCCTTGCATGAGGAGTGAGGAGCTTACCTTTGGTAAGTGTTCCACACTGGCCCCGGTGCCTTCGCTGCACTCCGTGCCCAGCTCCTCTCCAGGTGGGTGCACAGCCTTAAAAAGTTTGTGCACAGCAGGATTTTTACTTGTGCACGGCCGTGCATGTGCATAGCTTAGAGGGAACACTGCCCTCCAGCTGAAATAATTGCCCACCCATGGTTTAAGAGGTTAAGAGAAAAACTCCATGGAGCTAGTTTCTAAATGAGCTATTACTACTACAGTTGGGAAATTTGGAAAAATGCATTTCATTTCATACTGTCAGCTTCACAAAATGGAACCATTTCTTAAAATGGAAGAATGATTCATAAATTACTGAAGGATTCATTTATGGGCGACTGACCCAGTTTTAACTCATGTTATTTACCTTTCATCTGGGGTTATCCCCCTGAAGAGTACAGAAATTCTCTAAATACTTTTTTCAAGCCAAAGAAGCAATGATTTCAGTATTTTTCTATATTCCATAAATGAAAAGAATGTGATTTTGCAAATGATCATTGCACTGTAAACCTGTTATCAAGTCAGCTGAATGCTATAGATTTGGAGACTTAACAAAACCATGGTACTGCAAGACCAAAAAGGCTTTTTAAAAATACTTTTTTATTCCACTTTTCCATTTGTGTTAGATGAGCCTGGTGTCTTTTTTCAACCATGACTGTTCTGAAAAGAAGCAGTAGCCAAACAAGGAGAAATCCTTCTCTACATTTCTGTTGACATTCAAGACCTATAAGGAGAACCATCAGTGCTGTGCATGGGGAAAAGGTCAGAGCAAGGGGAATGGAAGAAGGGGGAAGTCCCTAATGCCTGAACAAACCCTGTCTCTGAATACAGAGAGCTGTTTCTGGGCATGTGATATACTTACCACAAAGGCTATCTTCTTCACATCAGTTCTTTGTGGGGGCGATTTGCTATTTTGGGAGTAGACTGTGGGGATCACAACTGTCTGCAGCTCTTGACTGGTATTTGTGAGGGTGAGGGAAAGGCTCCTTGTGCACAAATGCAAGGCCACAGTTAAATCTAGGTTTTTATACTTTACATGGGCAATGCATTGAACCGAGAAAGATCATTTGACACTTTAAATATGCTCTAAAAACTCATAAAAGTAAAGTGGAATTTAAATTTAAAAGTTTAACTAGATATTACTTTGTCCCTTAGAGAAATAAATAATTGGCAATCATTATGCAGAAAACTCTTACTGGGGTCAGGCATTGTATGTGAAGAGCAGTCATTAATGCAATGCAAGTTTGTTTTTTGGCTTATATGATCTAATGCTGGGTTCAGTGGATTTCCAGTCTAATATTTCCCACAGGGCAAATGTCTTATGAAGATATCCTCCCTCTTTCATTGGGATGTGCCATTCATTATACTTACCTTGTTCTACAATTTTGCATCTATAATGTCATAATATCTTATTGGAGAGCATCCCCTGGAGTAGCCTGCAAGCCTTCTAGGTGGGGGACAGTCCTTTATTAGGCTAAAAACTGACACCTGGTTTAATCTGGGATTAATTAGTCCAAAATTTGAATCCCATCTAAACAGGGCAGGGCAGATTTACACAGGAGGTTTAAATAACAATGGAATTAGCCTTGATTGTTCAAAGGCAAAGTGTTAATTCAGCTGCTTCACAGTAGCTGAATACTTACTTAATATGGGACAAAGGGCTTGTCCCTCTGTAAAGTCTGGGTTTGCTAGGAAAAAAGATGCCCAAGTCCTAATCAAACAGGTTGTCTGTTTTTTAGTGTCCCTTATTATCGTCTCTGATTCAAAAGCCACCAGAATCCGATTAAAGCAAATGTAGCTAAACCATGTATGTGATACATGTTAAGTTCAAGCAATTAATTCCCCCACTGTACCTATACAGTTTCCTCATACATAACATATCTTATGAAGAGTACATAAAGATTTCCTTTTGCAGGTAATGCAGTTTGATCTAAATCTGGGCCTTTTTCCATTACCTACATGTTATAAGGTGCTGGCAATGTGCTTAGAGCTTAAAAACAGTCCCCAAGCCCAAAATAACTAAGTTTAATAGACAAAACAGAAAAGATGGGATGCATTGAGAAGCTGCAAGGAAGGAAGAGCTCAGACCAGCATTTTACACTCTGACCTATAAGTGCAAAGCTATGAGGCTTTTTGTTGGCAGCAATAGCTCTCACTGGCACTAGTCAGCACTAGTGTCTCCTGCTCTATCTTCTTTCAGGCCAAATGCTTTGCAAGGCGCTTCCATTCCCAAACATTTCATTATAAATGGTGCAGCAGAATTCAGGTGGGAGAACGGCTAAAACAGATTCCAGCTGGACAGAAGAAAAGGCTTCAAACAGCACTCCAAAGATCATTTGATCAAATAAACAGAACTGGGTATTAGACTGAATCAGTGCCTCCCACACACAATACTTTCAGATGTCAATACTGTATTAAAGATGCAGATGAATTATCCAGTTCCCCTAGGAAGAGCAGCAACAAGCCATTACTCAGTTCTTAGTTCTTGATGTTAGTGGTACTTTTTAGCTTAGTAAGTACCAACTTCAGGATGTGGATCAACAACAATAGTAACTGGCATTTTATATTTTCAGTACTGAAGAATTTAATATGAAACCTAAAAGACATACAAAAAACTAGAACTCTTGGTTCCAAAATTATACTTTTTATTAGACCAACTGGAAAATGGCAAGCAAATTGTCCTTTTCTGCAAGTTGTTCTAATAAAAGGTATCATTTTGGAACCAAGAGTTCTAGTTTTTTGTATGTCTTTTTGTCTCAGATCAACAGAGTAACCAAATACACCCCTGAAACATGGAAGATGTCGAATTTTAGCTGATTTTGGATTTTAAACTTCATTCCAGAACAACAAGGAAGTTGTTTTTTGCCTCCCTGCCTGCCAACTGACACCTCCAGGGAAGGAATTCTACCTGATCAACACATCAAAGAGCTACTCAACACAGCTCACAAAGACACTCTCATGGACCCAGAAGGAGAGTCTTCCATCTTCAGCTCCCTCTGTGCAAAAATGAAGTTTATTTCCTACCTATGGGGACTTTTTACCATCTTGTACCATCTATACTTTTCCCAGAGCCTGATGAAGGGACTTTGATCCCTAAAGCTTGCAGAAAAGGACAATTTTCTTGCCATATTCCAGCTGGTCTAATAAAAGGTATCATTTTGGAACCAAGAGTTCTAGTTTTTCATATGTCTTTTTGTCTCAGACCAACACAGCTACCAAGTACACCCCTGATATGAAACCAAATGTTTCACGTTGCAAACATTGTAATTAGTTCCTTTGAAAAGGGAGAAGGATGGCTCAGCCTGGTAAAATTATATTTAATAGGTTAACAGCTGAGCAATATGACTTTGTACATATGCTTTACTGGACACCAGCTGTACTTCAGAACAATATATCTGCAGTGTTATAGCCTGTTCATTAGTGCTCATTCCATTTCCTGCATTAAAGATAACAGATACTGTATCCTCGTTTCCTTATTACTCCTGACATGATGACAACATTACCAGACTCTTCTGTGTATGTTAACCTTCACTTTCCCTGGGTATCAAAGGGATCTTACAGACAGCTTATACCAACTCAGGGAAAATGTTTCTGACAAAGCACTTCTGAATCAAAGGAATGCTATAGTCATGCATATGTATGGAAAATGAGCTCCTGTATGTCCTATTCACCTTTTGGACTTCAAACAGTTGGACATCCTATAATCAAAAAGAACTGATGAAAAGAATTGAATAATTAACTTAAAAACAGAGCAGAATGCATACAAACAAAATGATGAAGTTACAATTACATGGTGTCCTCAACTCCTGGAACTTACCATGAGGGTAGATACTCCTAGGCCCTCACTATAAATGATGCCTGTGCACAATATGCATGTGACAATAAATATAATAAAGATTTAAAGGAACAAAAACATAAATGGTTCCTGCAAAATGCAGCCTAATATAAACATAGCAAGTGGTTCTGCCTCCACATAACCTTTGATAATAAGAAGCTATTTTTATTTACATCAGCAAAAAGTAAGGAGTTTCTCCACTATTGCATCCCTCCTCTCTCTACAAACACATGCTCTTGACAAGCTGGATTTATTATGAGCAAAGGGGGTGGGGGTGATTATTAAAGGAGCCCTTTGTTAAAAAACTGAGAATGCTATTGGTTCTTCACCATCCAAAAGGAGCTGTTCTTACTTAGAGAAGGGAGATTATATTACTTCAAAGGAACATTAACAAGGTCACATCAGATATTGAACAAACACTAGATTTCTCATTAATGAACAGAACTAAATGAGCTGGTTTATTGCTCTCATTTGTATACAAGATTATAAATACTAAAATGGCATTTGTATTTATTGAGCTCCCATCCCTTACCTGGGCTTTAGGCAAGCTGTAAAATCATTCACAGTAAGTATGATTAACTATACCTATAATAAGAACCCACTTAATTATTGTTCCATATCTTATTTCAGAGCATGACATCCCACAGGATACAGAATGTCTGTCAATTATAAAAACCTGTTAAATCAGTAAGAACAATTGCTATATCCATCTTGACATTTATGCGTACATTTGCATACAAAGGAGATGGTATTCTGAACTTTTTAAGAGTTGTATCACTTTTATTCCATTTGTCAGGTCAGATATTGCTTTGAAATGCACATTCTACAAATGTTTGGACACAGAGGATGCCAATCATTTTGACAACTGTGACTTTGAACCTACATTTTTAAAATATAAATTTGTCATTTTCTGTAAACTTAACCTAAAACAAGCTGATACAGGTCATTATGCAAGCATATGCACTAGGCTCATAGGAAGGTAGGACTGGATTGGACCTCATAAGGTCATCTACTACAGTGTTTCCCAACCGTGTCCAGCTCCAGGAACACTTACATTAATAAAAATTTTCCATGGCACACCTGGTAAGACATTCCCCAGACCCATATTTACGAGCTCATTGTTGCTCATTGCTGCAGCAAAATTCTGCAGCACAGCTGTCCAGAGACTCATGAACTGCGCATCCCTCACAGCCAACACATGCGCAGTAGATGAATTTCCTTCTGCTTAGCTGGTTCTCTCTCTCCCCCACAGCAACACATGTGTGAGTCTTCTGTGAATATCTCATTGACGTAGCTTATTAGTTAGCTCTAAGTGGCTGGAGAACTTCCTTCTCATTATTCCAAATCCTTGTGGCACACCAGGGAGCTCTCTTGTGGCACACCGGTTGAAAAGCACTGATCTAGTACAGGCCCCTGCTCAAGGCAGAATCAGCTCTGACTAAAGCATCCCAGCTAAGTGTCTAACTTGCTTTTTAAGATTTCAAGGATGGAGATTCCACAACTTTTCTAGGTAACCTGTTTCAATGCCTGACCACTCTCATAGTCAGAAAGTTCCTCCTAACCTCCAGTTTAAATTTCCTGTGCTGCAGCTTGAGTCCATTGCTCCTAGTCCTGTCCCCTATAGTCACAGAGAAAAGCCCATCTCTGTCCTCTCTAATCGCCTTTCAGGTATTTCAAGACCATTATCAAATCCCCCAGTCCTCTCTTCTCCAGGCTAAATAGGTTTAGTTCTTACAGCTGTTCCTCATACTACTTGTCTCCCAGGCCCCTGATCATTTCTGCTGTCCTGTGCTGTACTGTTTCCAAACTGTTCAGATTAGTATACCTTGAAAGGTGTTAATGGCAGTTCTTTGATCTACATACAATCACAGACCAGGTGACTGCTAAACAATCTTTCAGATGATACACAGGAACAATTAAGCTACTTTATGGAGTGATACACCTGGAAAAGGAAGCCACCATTTACAGCAATAGATCATTTGTCAGAAGCTAAACTGTATTGTACAGAACTAGGGCTACCTTGATTGCAAATGCAAAGAACAGGAGATTGGTTAGTTCTGTGTGTGAGGGGACCAAAACCAAAAGCAAAACAAACCTCAAGAGAAGCAGCTGTGAGTGCAGCCTTCACTAGAAGCAGAAAGACAGAACTCCTTATTATACAAAACTGCCTGGATAGGCAGGCTTGGACATTGTGAGCTAGCTGACTGCCTGCTGTTTGGTTCTATACTGTTTTGGGAAACAGAAATGTGTATATATTTCCTGTCAATAAACAGGATTGCACAAAAGAATATGACCGATGCATTAACTATTTCTTTCCACAACAGAAATAATTCTGCAAGGCTAAGTGTTTGGGTCACAGACACATGCTGTTGACTTCCTAGATCAGTAGTATTAGCAAAGTTTTAATTTCCCGGGATGTATTTTTTTCAAAATCCAAAGAAAGTAATTATTTAAGAAAACATTTTCAATGAATACAAAAGCTTTAATTTCTTTTAATAGAGAATGGAATTGAACTAAGCTTTAATTGTGATTGGAGGGTTACTAACTTTCCAGTACATTTATTTACTCAAAAGTGGATATCCACAGCCCCATTCTGAACATTATGCTTAGACGGGAGTATCTGATTACAGACAGAGCAGCAATAAGGAAGAGTACTGGAGACACCAGCTATTATTCACTGTAAAGTGAATATATAAATGGTTGGTTCATCGTGCTTAAAGAGTAGTCATCAATGACTTGATGTCCAGTTGGGAGGAGGTATCAACCAGGGGTCTGTCTTATTTAATATCTTCATTAATAACTGGAAGAAGGATTGGATTGAGTACAGTTAGCAAATTTACACCAAGCTGAGTGGAAAATAGGATTAAGATTCAGAATGACCTTGATAAACTGGAGAAATGGTCTGAAATTAATAGAATTAAATTAAATAAAGATGAATGCAAAGTCCTATATTTGGGATGGAACAATACTATAAACAAATACAAATCAGTGAATGGCTGGCTAGGCTGCAGTACTGCAGAAAAGGACCCAGGGGTTATAGTGGACTGCAAGCTAAATATGGATCAACAGAATGACTGTCTTATAGAAAAAGCCAATAGTTTACTGGTTTGTATTAACAAGAGTATCACCAACAAGCTTAAGGAAGTAATTCCTCTGGTGTGTTTAGTACTGTGTCCAGTTTTGAGCACCACACTTGAAGGAACAGGTAGACAAATTGGAAAGAGTCCAGCAGAGAGCAACAAAAATGATGAGAGGTCTAGGAAACATGACCGATGAGAAAAGGTTGGAAGAAATGAAAGAGAGAGAAGAGTGAGGGTGCAAATTGATAACATTCTTCAAATACCTGAAGGGTGGTTGTGAAGAGCAGGGTGATTGAAAAGTCTTTGTGGCCACAAGAGACAGGACAAGAAGTAAAGGTCTTAAACTGTAACAAGGGAAATTTAGGTTGAAAAACTTTCTAACTATGGGGGCAATAAAGCCTTGAAACAGGCTACCTAGAAAGGTTGTGTAAACTTGGTTTTTGGAAGTTTTTGTGAACAGGTGATACCAACACTTATCTGGAATGATTTAGAGGAATAATTTTGCTTTGAGGGTGGGGGAATGGTGTCACAGGGATAGACTAAATGATCTCTAGAGGTCCCTTTCAGCTCCATTTTTTCTATGATTCTGAATGATTGTGAACTCTTGGCTAAGTAGAGATGTTCAAAAAGCCTGAGGCAGAATCAATCAAACTTACGTGGCTTTCTGTAAGCAGCATACGTTAGTTTGGGAGTGAACAAAACACACCTTTGCCCTTTAGTTGGGAGGGCAGGCAGGCTACCTGCAATGGCCAAGGCCAGTAGGTTGGGAGTGCTCCTGCACACCTCCTAGCAGGTTCCCTGGGGCTGCCAGAGCCAAGTAGCCAGGTCACCCCTGCCTGGCTGCTAGGAATGGCTGAGAACCCCTCCCCCTCCACCCTCTGTCATCATCAGCCACAGGCATCTGTCAACTGCAGGCAGGCAGCTAAGGCAACCATGCTCACCCATCCCCTGCAGCCTGGTCACGCTCCCTGGGGCATCCCTGTGCCCCTCTGTCATTGTCAGCCACAGGCATCTGGCAGGCAGCAGTGGCAACCTTGTTCGCCCATCCCCTGCACCTCAGTCATGCTTCCTGGGGCTGTACCCACTCGCAGAGGCATGGGGGTGCCCAGGTGGGCTCCTGCACACCCACCCAGGGTCCCCATGGCTCTTGCAAGTAGGCTCAGCCCCAGAGGGCCTGAATGGGCTGCAGGGTATGGTTGAGCACCCTTCCCCCATCATTGTCAGCCACAGGCATCTCATTCTGTGAAAGCCCAGGGGCAGGGCTGGCTGGGCACTCAGCCAGAGCAGCTGAGGGCACAGCGAGTGCTAGCATAGCTCCCTGTGAGAGGGGGCTAGTGGGAAGCCACAAAGGCGCCTGGGAAGCTGGCGGACAGTGACCTAAATTGAATCAACAGGGGATCTGGTCCAGAAGTTTGATGCACCAGTCTAGCTTAAATCAATTAAGTTTGAATGCACATTGATCCAGGTCTATCTTTGACTAGGTTCTGCCTTTTTTAAACCAGCCTATGTGTGCCAAACTTCTGTACTATTATGGGTTTAGACCAGTTTCCCAGCACTTATAACAGTAAAAGTGTAATGTCAATACCTAGCCTTGATGATCTGACTTGCCAGAAATGGAGAACAAACAATTACACATCCACCTTTGAATAAACAGATATATAAATCCAAGTGCATTAGCTAAGTTTAAATAACAGATGATGTTGAATATGCACCAACCCACTCACCTTTACATTTTATCTACTTCTTTGGGGCATGGACCATCTATTTTTCTGTGTTGATATAACACCTACCGCAGTGGAGCTTTGATCCATAATTAGAGCTCCTAGGCACTATGTTAATATAGATAGAAAGCAAGTAAAATCATAACACTAAGAACCCTTGTGCTTTTTAAGCTGTAACTGAGGCACAACAATTTTTTTCATGATTATGTACACTGTAGATACGGAGCATGAGTGTAATACATATCCCACTGAGAACACAGATGCCATTTTTAGAAATGTAAACAAGTACATCTTTTTTAGCTCCCCATCTTTTGGTAACTTCTAAGAGTGCATTTTACTGGCTTAACTACAAAAGTTAATTCACACCTCAATGATAATATCACTATAACTTTTTACTAGATATTCTTATTTTGGAGTGAGACTAGAGACTGATTTTTTTTCTTGTTTGGCATATGATGATTTCATTGGTAACACAGGAACATAAGAAACATATTTTAGTACACATAATTTTACCAGTATAGTCATTGCAGTATATTTCCTTGAGTAGAAAACCCCTTAATTTTGGAAGTTAAAATTCCTGATGGCTGGGTTCATGCATGAGTGCAAAATGTTTTTAATGCTTTGTAAAGGGAACTCTGCAAATTTCCTGTCCAGTTGCCAAAGGGGTTAACAAGCTGTTACATTTATTTTAGTGGAGAAAAACAGCCTTGAGAAAAATTAGCAAATTGCCTATAGGTTTTGAAAACACTATGTCAAAACAGTACAGAACACAATAAAATGTGCGGGTGTTCTACTACAGATAGTAGAATATTTGAAGATTAAAAAAAGTTTATATGTCTATTTTATAATCTACATAAAATATATTGTGCAGTTTTCTGAATCCTTACTCATTTAGGAAAGAATTATATACTTTGTTCTCCTTTTCATATAGTAGAGCAAAAAGAATAAGGGCTTTTTCCTATATATTAAAGCAATTCTTTCTACAACCACTTCTGAAAACTGGGATTTTTTTTTGCATGTAAACAACTATTTTGTTATCTAATGCTCATTTGCACATTCAGGAATCTGCCCAAGATGCTCTTTCTCCAAGCCTTGGCCATATTCTTTTGCAAACATATAATCTGGAATTTAAAACCAACTTCCATTATACTTTTATTTAAACAGAAATTGCAAAGAAATTAAACTTTTAAGATAAAATTATCTAAAATTTTTCTAATCCAAAAGGTAAATTTTGCATTTTATTTTAAAAGATTCTGCCTTTTTAAAAGAGAGAGAAAACAATATTCCATTTTCCTTCGTTTATTGAAAAGATGAACGAAATAAAACTGCACTATCAAAATATTACCTCCCCACAACCTAAGAGCAACTCTAAACTAGCCCACTTCTAACATCACAGAAATAGAGCTTACTTAATTGTATGCCCCCTTCCCAATTTATAAAATAATTATTCAGGAAATGATTAATACTCTATCATGCCAATTTGGTACCATATACTATGTAATAGCATTGCCCCAGGAAAGGTATCAGAACCCATATTGCATCAAGAGACAAATCTTCCTTGAGCTCCTTACTGCATAGAAATAATATGCCCCTTACTATATCCTATTATGAGGTATAGCTTAATATCTCCCATATACCCAGCCAGTTTGATTGGTTGCAATGTGGGACTGGAGGCATGGCACTACCTACTACCTGCTCCTTCAGGGGAATATGAAGGAAGAAGACAGTTGAATTTGCAGTAAGATAGCAAATATCAAAGTTCTTTAGAAGAGAATCAGTGTAGGGGCTACTTTTCTGTCTTGTTTATGAAAAGGTCCAGCAATGTTCGCTTGTTCTCTTTTTGTCCAAGTTATTTTGCTCTCTTTTGTAAGATGCCCTGAGCCTCTCTTGGAAAGAGAAAGGAGTAAAGCTAGTTAACAAACAAACAGAGGGAAAGTTCTTTATTACCTACACAATTACTGCATAATCTTAAGACTAACAGGATGGTACATTACAAAAGTAGATGTGTTAAAAGTGGAAGAGGATTGCATTTGGGCACCTAATACAGGGGTGGGCAATTATTTTGGCTAGAAGGCCGCTTACCGAGTTTTGGCAAGCTGTGGAGGGCTGCACGGGTAGCCCCGCACCTTGACAGGTGCCCTGCCCCTGGTCACTATCTTGTGACCGGAAGTCCTGCCCCCTAACTCCCGACCTTTGCCACCACGAGTCCCTCCCCTTGCCGCCAGAAGTACTCCTTTCAGCAAGGTGTTTTGCCACCTGGGAACCAGAAAAATACCAAATTATATTCTAAAAATCAAACATTTACAACATTCATTACTTTGATGTCAAAAAATATTTTTGTCTTGATTTACGTGTGTTTATGTAGTGTACATAGAGGGGATTGAACAATAGCTTAAAATGAAGTCTTACAGTTGTATATTGTGTGGAGGTGGATATAGGTTTGTGGGGGGTTGTGGGTGTGTGTGTATTTGGGGGAGGGTATGGGTGTGTCTGTGTGGGGTTTGTGGGAGGTGGGTAGATGTGAGGGTATGGGGGTGGGAGCATGTGGATGTGTATGTGGAAATGTGGGGTGTGAGTAGGTATAGGGTTTATTGGGGGATGTGCATGGGGGGTGGGTGGCTGGGGTGTGTATGTATGGCAGTTCAAGGGGGGTGTGGGTATATGTGTATGTTGGGGTGTGCGTGTGGGAGTCCAGCGACAGCTAGGCAGGAGTGCAGGGCCTGCGCCCATGTCCCGGGCCAGAGCAGGGTGGCAGGAGCACAGGGCTTGGTCTGGCAGGGGCTCTATGGAGCTGGGCTGGCTCCCCCTTCTCCCTGCTGGTGCAGCCTGGCCCAGCTCTACAGACCCCTGCTGGCCTGGCCCTATGCTTCTTCCATACCACTCTGGGCCCCACTGGCACTGGCCCCATGACAATGGCGCAGGCCCCGTGCTCCTGCCCACTGTTGCTGTGCATACGCTCGCTCCCTCCTGCCTGTAGCTGCCATTTCCCTGTTTTCCTGCCCCCCACCACCCACTCCAGCACCACATGGCTCCTAGCTGCATGGCTGTGACTTCAGGACTCAGCAGGAGCTGGTTTGGCCCTGAGGACTGGGCAATGGTACATGGTCCTCCCCTGCTTCTCCCTCCTCCCCACTCTTACCTGAGTTTCCCGCTCCAGTGCAAGGAGGCGAGAATAGCTCCATGGTCCCAGGCCAGAAGCCTCTGCCAGGCAGAGTCTTCCAGCTGGCCAGGGCAGGGGCTTGGGGGGCTGGGGGTGGGGTGGGGAAGGGCTGGCCTTCCTGTTGGGCTAGATAGATCTGGCCTGTGGGCCGTATTTTGCCCACCCCTGACCTAATAGGTGGACTAGGATTTGGCCCATGGAACATTTCAGAGAATCAGTCCACAGATTCAAATTACAGCTTCTTTTATTGATGTTTTTGTTGTTGTGGTTGTTATTCTGGTTAACTGTAGCCAGATCCAGACGAGCATGGATGTTTGGTTCCCTGGGGACAAGTAGCAGCGGTGGCAGCTACTTGGCCCTGGGGAACGCTCATACCACGTGCACTTTGGCCTCAACTAGTTACCCTAGGAGCTCTGGGGGAAGCTGGCCGCAGAAGCCTTACTTGGGATCCTGGGGGCCTCCTGGGGATGTGGCAGTGGTAATCCTGCCAGGCGGAGCCTGGCTGGCAGCTGCAGCTCAGCTCTGAGCAGCCCGGCTCCGCTTTTCAGCGGTGTGCACTGCCCGCGTGTGCACTGTTCCTCTGGATATCCAGAGGTCAAAAAACCTGTGGAAAAAAACCCTGGAGCAGTGCATACATGGGCAGCATGACCTTGCAGCATGGAGAACAGTGCAGTATGTGGTGCTGCAGATGTGTTTACAGCTTCACATACTGCACAGCTACGTTCGTCTGGACGTGCCCTGCGTATTTATTTAGGCCTGACTAAATACACTATATTCATATAATGTTTTTGTCTTGTTCACAATTCCAGCACTTCCTTGTCATTTAGCCAATATCTAATTATGTTTATATTTGCTCTTTTTGGTCACTGGTAAATGTAAGATCCTCCCATAATTTATCTCTGTAGGAGATCCTACATCAGAAATGTTATGGAAAATATTAATCTGTGATTTGTCTGCTGATTTACTTTGCTTCAAATGAATTTTATCAAAGTATTTGTAATCATATACTGTATTTATTTACCTGATAAGAATCCAGAACCCTAATCTGTTAAAATGTTACTCATTATCTTGCCAGGCATAAGTATAAATTTTCAAGTATAAATTCTTGAAGTTTGAAGAATGTACTTGTAGGCTGTATAGTCATTGTTGGTTTTCTTGTCTGCTGCTATCATAGCTCATGTTAATATGGGCTAGACCAAAGTCCAGTGATGTGAATCAAAGTTTGTAAAATCATATTCTTCCTGCACAGGCCTGGAAATCACTGAACACTCACAGTAATTGGTTTTAGATACAAATTTCTGCAGTCTTCCCGATGTTTAAATTGACAGGGAATGGTACAGAAGCATCAGAATGCAATGCAGTTAGAAGCAGCAGCAGGAAATCAGAAACAATAGCCTGAGAAGGAAATGTAGGGTGTTAAGTACAAATATCAGAAAAGTTTCCTGTTACCACAAGATGGTGATCAGTCAGGAAACTGGCACTTTATGAGATTTGATGAGAAATTAATTCAGAGAGACTGTGGGATGGATCCAACAGACAATACAGAAGATATTTTAGTCACTGCATCTAGTTACTGAGACAAATAACTCCCTAAGATAAACTGTTTAATTTAAATATAATAAAGAGAATAAATTATTAAGTGGAAAATTATCATCTTGATACCCTAATGTAGACAAGGAAAAAGGGCAAGTGGTTTGCTATTTGAGTTAGAAAAGTAGGATTTTGAAAATACTTTTAAGACAAATGAAAGTGGTTAATTAAACTTTTAAAAAGCCCCAAAGAGTAGAATTTATGTTGTAAACAACTTTTAGAGTTTCCTGTTTTTATCAACATTTCAATAGTGATTTGTATTCCCACATCATCAGGAAACTGTACTTCAGCATAATGACAGCCTTCAGAGTGGGAAAGCATTATTCAACAGCTACAGATATATAAAAAACCTAGCCTATTTAGCTTACGTCTTTTGAAATTTCATTTTTATTCAATATAGTCACTTAGGGAAAAAAATCACTTAGCTTGTTGTTCAAAGGATCATCCCACCACCAAAATCCCATGCTGCAAGAAATGCTTCTAAGGATAAAAGAAGTACAGAATCATGTAATTACAAAAGAGAGACATGAATATGAAAACCACCATAATTGTACTGAACTATATTAGACAAATCCGAGGTAACTTTCAGCACCAAATACTGCCAAGTCTGGATAATTCAGCAAATAACAAACTGCTTCCATGATAAAATTTAATAGCTAAAATTATAATGCAAATAGGTATAGGGCCAAACGCTAGAGAGCAGTGTGTGTGCATGTGTGCACAGACATGTGTTCACACTTTAACCGTGTTAACTGTATCATGAGCACGGAGAAACAGAAGGCGAGAGTGTTTGGATGGAAAGAGGGTGGGAGTTTATGACTGGAGACAAATCATGCCAACATATGTAATATGGAACAAAGAGAACAAGAACTAATTTCTTTATTCTACAGTTTTGATGCATTGATATAGGCCTCAAACTGGCTTGCAACTGCATGTGCACACGATTGCAGTTAATTATGGAAGCATGTAATATACCGTGCAGCAGTATCTGTGTGTACCATTATGAGTAACACCTACATTTTATCTGTGTGCTGAAATATGGTTTGTGCATGTAAATACCATCATTTATGTGCACAAGTGTTAATACAGAAAACATTTTACCCATGGCTGCACACTGACAGGACATCAAATTATGAACATCTGGCAGTGATGAAGTTAGGATCATATGCAGGAGACAGCAGATGAGTAACATACTATTTTTACTTGAATGAAAGATGACCTGGTTAGAAGACAACCCCCCAGTAATTAGATTCTATATAGGGAAAATTTATAAATTATAATTTTCCAGATACAGAATCTAATTATTGGAGATGTGCTTTGAATTTGTCCCCTCCCACTGCTACAACAGGGAAAATAAATCTGGGGAGTCAGGTAATCCCTTTGCTCTTTGCTGCCCTCCAACTTTTTCCCCTGGCAGCCCCTTCCCCCTCTCCTTACTGTCAGACTCTACTCTTCCTGAGCACGTGGAAGTGAGAAGCAAAACTGAAAACAATAATCTTGAAATTAGCCATAACCAGAACAATCTGCATATAGTACCCATGCATTTAGTTCATCCAAAATTGATGTTACCTTTTTGAAACTGCTGCAAGTTTTAGCACAAGTACACCATAAACAATTCTGAGCAGCACTTTAACACCTACCTATATGTAGTACAAATACAGCATGATATTAGTCCAAAGCCAAAGACTCATGGTTTACCACATAGTTAATTGGGCTGGACCCCAGCAGAGTCAACATGATTTCAAGCCTGGGGGTGACCCCATAGCTCAGCACTGCTCAGTGTGTGCATGTACTCCAGATACCCCCCACAAAGTATTCATGTGCTAATTAGCCCCCACTTATGACTAGAACTGGGTGCTCTTGTCATGAGTCCTGGGATCCTCCAAAAATGTATATGCAGATGAGGCACAGGGCAACCTTGTCAGGCATCACCTCATGAAGGGCAGGGCCACACTAATCATACATGCCAGGCTGAGAGAGAGAGCAACAGAGGGATTCTGGGTGAACTGTTTGTGGTCCCCTTTCATGTTTTTTGCCAGACAAAACTCAGGGTAGAGGTGATATCTTTTATTAGACCAACTAGATAGTTGCAAAATAAATAAATAAATAAATAAAGTAAAAATCTTTATTTGCAAGCTTTTGGGCCCAAATGCCCTTCGTCATGCAAGGGAGAAGTCAAAGATTGTAAAATTTCTCCCAAGTAGAAACAAAACTTCATATTCCACAGGAGAACTGAAAGGTGGTATGATTTCCTCGGTGGTAAAGTTCATTTGTAAAAAAGCGGCTCTGTAAGTATGTAAATTAGGCTCAAACAAAGGCTGGAGCTGGTTGTTTACCTCAAGGTGACCAATGGCAGGCAGGATGCTGAATTTTGCTTTTCTTCTTAAGTTCTGAAGTTTTCATTTCAAAACAGCTAATTGTGATATCTTCCATGTTTCAAGGATATCAGTTTAAGCCATGTTGGTCTAAAGGCATAGGCAGACAAAACTCTTGGGGTAGAGGCGGTATCTTTTATTAGACCAACTAGATAGTTGCAAAATAAATTCTTTATTTCCAAGCTTTTGGGCCCAAATGCCCTTTGTCAGGCAAAGGAGAATTCCAAGATTGTAAACGTTCTCCTAGGTGATTTTTGCCAGGCATTTAAGACTGGTGAAGAAACAGGAATGACTGGATATTGGAAAGAAAGGCACAGCTCATCTGTGGGAGCAGAAGCAGTCAAAGTGTATGCAATATCATGGTTTATTGTGACTTGAACAGGAATTGGCTGTGAAGGGGTCTGTGCCCAATGGGCACTACCATATGTCTTATTCATGTGGGCTGTGTGGCGGGCCAGTAGGGGGCGCTCCTGCGTTGAGCCGCCCACCTCCCTGCTCCCGACCACCTTCCAGGCTCCGAGTGCCTCCCTTAGGGTGCCTTCCGTCCGGCCGACCCCTTCCCTGGAGCACACCCGCTAGCCTGGGGTTCCCGCTGCCACCATCCAAGGCTCTGGACTCACTTCTGGCTCTG
>NW_005842060.1:2321570-2349095 GCF_000455745.1 Alligator sinensis | reverse complement strand
CCAGAGGTGCTTGTTGTTTCCTCTGGAGGCAGGGCACTCTTGCAGCATGCGGTGATGAGGAGAGAGCCAGGTTCAGATTCACCTGGATGACCGCATGGATAATGGCTGCCCTTCTTCCTCGCCCAGGCCTTTTTAAAACCTCCCTGACCTCAGCAGCCGGTCCAACCGAAGCTGCCAATACTGGCTACAAACCGGCCAATCTGCAAAGCATCCCTGGCTACCTGGGCCCGCGCGCAGGGCCGGGTCTTCCCCCGCCTGCCCAGGTGACCAGAGCATCGCCTCCCAGGCGCCAGGCTTTTGTCTGCAGACAAGGAGCGAGATCCCCGCTGTGAGAGATTCAACAGCAGCCTCTCAGGCTGGCTGAGACAGATCTCTGGAGAGGGGCACCGACGGGGGCATTTCTGCCACAGGCTGCACTTACCTATCCTTATGGTAGGTTCCTACCATGGTCCTATGAGATCATGGTTCTACAAGGTCCTGAAATGCTTCTGGGACAAACAAAAATGACACAACAAGGCCTCAGCCACTCTGACAAACCACTGTGCAATCCAGGAGGTGGTAAAGGCAGCAGAAATCATGTCATCTGTGGACCTTCTAGCCGAGAGCAGCTGCCAGGCCGCATAGGAATGAATCTTCCACAAGGACCGGCACAAGGAACATATAGACTTGAACTGGCAGGTAGCCCACTGGGCACTCCTAGCATGGGCGTGGAAAAATAGTGAGGGGCAAAGAGACCCATCCAACTGCCCCAGGCAAACCTGTTGGTGGGAGGGTGGAAACAAGTGACCACCTCCTTTGGGACTGCCCATATGCCAGAGGTGTGCATTAGAGAATGTGTACTCCTCCTGGTGGTGGCAGGTTTCATAACCTTGACCAGAGAGCAGTTCTGTATGGACTCTTGACTAAGCAGCAAGGGACCCTGACAGACTGCTTCAACCAATTCATCTCCTGCTTCAGGAATGTCTTGTAGAAGATCAGGAACCTGCTCATTAATAGACACACAAACCTCTCAGTGGAGGGTTGCATCAAAGTAGAACTGAATGAGATGCATTGGTACTACAGGAAGACAGACGGCAGAAGACAACAGATGGGAAAGAGATGGTGGACATCATATGGAAGAGAGGGGACTGATGATGAAGACAATGACATGAAAGGAATGGGCAAATAGACAGGGGAGTTGGATTGGGGGGAAAGGAAGGGAAAGGGCACTGAGGTGATTTTTTGTGTAATTGTTACATTTAAAGGTAATGGTGACAGGCAAATGTACATGAACATGCAGGAACATGGGTGTATGATGCAGTTTTCTAATGGGAATAAGAAGGGTGTGTTTTGGATTGTCAAGTGCACCACACCAATCACAAGACAGGTTGGTAGAGGTATAGCAATATATATACCTCATAATTGTATGTCTGTGTATACACACGTACATATACACAATTATGAGGTGTATATATATATATACACACACACATATATATGCAGAGACACATATTATAAGTTATATATATCTATCTATATATAGATATAGATATATATATATATATACACACCTCATAACTGTGTGTCTGTACATACACACTCATGTATGAGTGTGTATATATATATATATATACACACATATATATATGTATACACACACACACACACACACACACACACACATATATATCTTATTATACCTCTACCAACCTGTCTTGTGAATGCTGTGGTGCATTTGACAATATATATAAATATTTTTGGGAAACCAAAAAAAAAGTGGGGTAGGCTCCCATCCGCATCTTGGCCTTTGGGCAAAGATCAAGCATTTTTGGCACCAAGAGGAGGGCACTGGTACTGGCTCTGGCCCTCCCGGTACTGGTCTGGTATCGCAATACCTCTAGGCCCAATGCCAGTTCCCTCCTGGGGGAGAAACTGCCTGTTTTTTGTTTTTTTAGGGCCACACACACACACACACACACACACACACACACACACACAAGTTCCCATCAGCATGTTTGCCCAATGTGGGCCATGTGTTCTATAGTCATGCTCAGTATTGGCTGCATTTAATAAACTTCTTAGTTGGTTTCCATTGCTGAACATATGCTACTTTTAGCAGCAGTTTAATGATAGACAATGTATTTAGTGAGGTTTCCTTACATGCGATTATAAGATGAGGCCAATGTGGGGTGTGAGAGGGGAGGCAGGAGCACCCCCCAGTGTGGTCCGGACCCAACACTTACCACAGGAACAGAGACAGGTGGCAGCTGGGAAGAGACCTGAACACCGATGCTGACACAGACACAGGCTCAGCAGTTTTGCAGCTGTCTGAGCCTGTGTATCAGTGAGAGCTGGGGGCATGGCTCCTGAGCAGCGCGGGATGCTCAAAAGGCAGCCGGGGATCCAGCTGAGGGGGCGCCGAGGAGCAAGGAGCAGAACGCCAGCTGGGAGATGCTGGCTGCGGAGCTGGTAGGTTCCAACTCCAGTTGCCACAAGAAGGAACCGGGCACCTGCTGGAGGACCCAGATGGGTGAGGCAGAGGGCAGCCTCAAGGGCCGATTGGGGCAAGGGAGCCCCACTGAGTGGCAGCAAGCTCAAGGGACACTGCCAGGAACCAGAGGGGCTCTGACCAGGAGCTCAGATGCCGTGGCTGGGGATGGCTCTTCAAGCCCGCGAGCGTCCCCAGACAGCCCTGCAGTGGGCAGAGCATGGGGAATCACGAGTCCCGAGGAGGAGGAAGTACACAATGCCAGCTGGAGGGACCAGGACAACTGGACCACAGATCAACCAGGCCCCAGGGAGGTGATGCCAGAAGAGTTGGCAGAGGCTGGACACAGGGTGATTGCCTGTACCCACGTCTACTAAGATAAAGGGGACGAACAAGTCTCCCCGAAGGGACTGAGGGCCCAGAGAGAGGGAATCTCAGGAGCCCACCGGTAGAAGCCGGTCATTTTCAGTTGAGTTTCTTCAGTTACAGTTTGGCCCTGGACGGGGCAGGTTTAGTTTCTCGGGAGATGGGAAGCCAACCCGAAGATGAGGGACAGACCCCTGAATATTGACGGCCAGGAAAATCCGACTCTTTTAAGGTGGGCAGTGTGGAAAGACCTGCAGGGAGCAGCATCTACGCAGGCTGAGGACATGGTAAGGGTGGGGTAAAGGGGAGGTTTGGAGCCCCACGAAGACACCCACAGGGTCAAGACCCCTCCGGGCCCCTGACAGGGAACTGCCTCCCCAATAATAACACCAAAAATGGGGCAGGCGAGAAAAATGACAAAGCCCAGTTAATTTATTAGTTATCAAAAACATAATTAGTCAGTGACAAAGTATATAGTTATAATCCTTGGTCTGTTGAAGTTCTGGAGTCTTTACACAGAGCAAGATCAACATGCCTAACTAATGCCTCCCTATCTATAGTACGCTCAACCAATTAATCAGCAAGATTATTAATAAATCATCAGACCGGTTTCTTATCTAATATTGAATAAAGGATTCCAAAAATTCAACAAGCATCAGGACAAAAGCATCTTGTATTAGCTAAGGCATCATACAAAGTTCATTCTAGTTCATTCTTGCTGGGCATAAAAGGGATCATCCATATAGTCCTTTCTTTCTGGTCTACTTTTACTCACAATACCAAATGTTTAGCTTTGGCACCAAGTAAGCATAAATATGCTGGGAGTTTTGCAACCAGAGTTCTATTTTTACAATTTAGCTTAAATACTGGAACATCCTTATCCTTACTGATATATGAAGATTAATACTAATCTGTGAATGCATGGGGCATGAGCTAATAATCATCAAGAACACATAGCACAATAGATCAACCACTGTCAATAGAGAGGAACACTTGGGACCTGTCTATATAACAGTTCCTTGTGTGACATAAAACTGCTTTAAACATTAATCTGAATTTCTGGTAAATATGTTGTATTTTTATGCTATCAGAGAACTGATTTTTTAAAATATATCCTTCTGGCAAGGCAGTGAAGAAGAAACTGTAGGAAAACATTTGGCCTGAGACCATACACATATATATAGACTAGTAAACAACGTAGTACTGAGAATGGAGTTAAAAAAAACAGTTCTAGGATAAATAATAAAGATTTAATTAATAAAGATAAATGTAAGGTACTCCACCTGGGAAGGAGGAACCCCCAGCACACCTATAGGTTAGGGAGTGTCCTTCTCAGCAGCTCGGAGGCAGACAGGGATCTTGGAGTCAGAATTGACTCCAAGATGAACATGAGCCGGCAGTGTAACGAGGCCATCAACAAGGCCAATCGCACCTTGTCGTGCTTTAGCAGGTGCATGACTAATACAACAAAATAGGTGATGCACCCCTTCTATGCGGCACTGGTCAGGCTGCAGTTGGAGTACTGTGTCCAGTTTTGGGCGCTGCACTTCAAGAGGGATGCGGGGAATCTTGAGAGGGTCCAGAGGAGGGCCACTTTCATGACTAGTGGCCTTTGTGATAGACCCTACGGGGGGAGGTTGAGAGAGTTGAATCTCTTCAGCCTTCACAAGAAACGGCTGAGGGGAGATCTTGTGGCTGCCTATAAATTTATTAGGGGAGGTCAACGGGGATTAGGGGAAGTGCTGTTTACTAAGGCACCCCAGGGAGTGACTAGGAATAACGGATGTAAACTAGTTGAGAGTGGATTTAGGTTAGATATTAGGAAGAATTTTTTTACAGTAAGGGTGGCCAGGATCTGGAATGGGCTTCCAAGAGAGGTGGTGCTATCACCTAGCTTGGAGGTCTTCAAGAGGAGGCTAGATAGTCACCTGGCTGGGGTCATCTGACCTTGGTCCTCTTTCCTGCCAGGGGCAGGGGGTTGGACACGATGATCCATTGTGGTCCCTTCTGACTCTACAATCTATGAATCTATGAAATGAATCTGAAACTTGACCTTCTACAAAACACAGACACTTCCATGGGCAAATCCAATATCGTGGTGAGGAGGGGTGCAGCCACACCTCTTTTGTCTGTGGTGCATGTGTAGTGAGCTCTCTGAGGTCACCAGCATGTCACCGGGGCTCCCATGGGCACTTTGCAGGTGCCGTGAGCTCTTTGAGTTCACCAGTTTATTGCCATAGGCTTTGGCCGGAGCCCCTGCTTTCCCATGGCTCTGGAGCAATAGCTTTCACAGAGCCCAGGAGCTGTGTGCCGCCACCACTCATCCCCTCTTTTTCCCTGCTAATGAACTGGGTGAGGGAGGCAAGAAGAGAGGAACTACAGACTCCAGAGCTGTCTGAAAACAGAAACTCCAGGTACACTGCTGCTCACAGCACAGAGAGCTCACAGGACGTACAGAGCTCTGGTAGAAGCTGTGCTGGATCACAGTAAGAGGCTGCATCCACAGCTGAAGATGGTCACCACAATCCTAGATCCACCCATGGACTCATGCTTGCCATTGATATTTCCTAGTAGCTAGCTCCAGGCACTCTGAATGGCCTTTTGGAAGAACCTAACTCTCTCCATATCCTGTATATGGAACAGAGATGCTCAATTCTGTCTAATTCTGCTTTCCTGGGGCCTGGCACCTAGTTTTTAGTCACTGTAAAACCTAAGTGGCAACACCTAAATGACCAATCTGGCCTTTGAGAAATAAGCTGTTTATGTACTTTCAAAAACTGCATTATGGTGCCAATCTATATGCTTAGGTGCTTAAATGCCTTTGAAAATCTGGCCTTGAATCTTTCTGTACCTGTTCCTTATCTGTAAACTACAGATACAGTGATTCCTGACTTGACAAACGTGATGTGACAAGAGGTACATTGAAGACTGTTCAAATACTATTAAAATAGGCATGAGAGATGGAATTTATAGAAGTCAGGTGGAATACATCTCTTCCTAAGAACAATTTCTAAACTATTCTAGTACTGGTAGGAATAGTAGCAGGCGTGATTGGGATGTCAAGAAAACACATTTCTTTATCTCTGATTTAGGTGAATGAGCAATGAATCAATCAATTCTCTTTCACTTTGAAAATATTACTCCTCTGTGCTTTTAAACAGTGGATTCTTGAAAGCATAGATTCAAACTGTGGTTTCGACTTGCAGCTATAAAAACCTGAGCTGATGGTATCTTACATGTCACCACAAAGACCCAGACTCAAACTGGTGCATGAGTGACAGCAACATTCAATACATGCCTGTATTGTGTGCCTGAAGCATGGAATGACCAGGATGTCCTGGGAAAACCCGAGTTTCCTAGAGGAATAAGAAGTTGTAACCACATGATAAAAGCTTTTGAACAGAAACAATTCTGCCCTAGCACAGAAAATGCAACCTCTCTTGCACCAAGAAGTTCATAGAAATTATAGAAAATTAGGGTTGGAAGGGGGGTGGGGCAAGTTTTTCCCCTGTGGCAGCTGCTTGTTCGGACACAGTAGCCCTGAGGCCATTACCTCCAGGCTTTTACCTTTCTTGTCTACAGCAGCAGTCAGCAACCTTTTTTGGGCTATGGGCTAGAGTGACCCAGTATGGGTCAGAGATGGGCAGGCAGGCACTAGGAACCAGCCACCACTGCTGCTTTTCCTGAGCACCTGCAGACAGTACTTTTCCCCTGTAATGGCAGGAGAAAACAACTGCTGCTGAAGCCCTTGCTACAAAATGCTACTATAGCCACGTATCCATGATCCAGATCTGGCCTACAGGCCATAGGTTGCTGACCCTTTGTCAGCAAAGGAATGGGCAACTCAGCCTCAGCTAGGGCTAACCTTCATCTGGGGTGCACTGTCAGAGCTCCACTAACTCCAAGTAAACTACTGTAGTTTACAAAACTGAGGGGATCTGGCCTGTGGTCTTCCAAATGAAGAGTATGCTTTTTGCAGTAGAACACAATCATACTTTTCTACAAAAGCCTGACAACTGAATATAGTGCACTTCAGTCTGGACAGGAATGAGCCTCTAAAATCTGGAGACAAGTGTGTTTCAGTTGTAACAAACTCAGAAAAATGCACTGTGCTGTGCAGAAAGCATGTTATTTAGATGACATTAAGATAAGAATCATAATAGATCAGAAAGCTGCATGCATGAATAAAGGCCAGACAGTATGAAGTATATGCAAGCAAAAAAACAATTCTCACCTCTTAATGCCTGTGAACAGATCTGCAAACAACACTAGTCAGTGACAATACTAGTCCAATCATTTACATTTACTTTTCATGACTGGCTATTACATTAGCCCCAATGCTTAGTGAAAGGTCTTCTGCTCTTTGTGAATTATCACGGTGCAATTCCAATCCAAACCACCTTCTTGCACCAGCAATTGCATATGAGAGGGGTCAATGAATGCCAGCCATTCCTATCCTTTAATTTTTCAAGTTTTTGATCTGTAAAGATGTGGCTTCAGTCATTATTCTGTTGTGTCCATCTGGGTCAACATCCCTCTTTTTTTCCCCAGAGGTCACCTGGCGTATTTAAGGAGTCTGTTCTCTAGCATTCTCAAAAAGCATCCAAATAAAGTTCTGAGTTGTCTGCACACATGTGGATAGCCATGCATGTTTCATGATCTCATAATTTTTTATTCTATCTAATTACTTTAGTCTGGACTTCCTGCACTGGCATCTACAGAATGCAACTAGCAGGCCATTAAGTGATTTCTTAGATGCCTTCTCAGAAAGTCCAGCAGCCTTCAGTAGCCCATATTCATGGACAGTGGGAGAGGTTAATAGAAGTGGAATGGAAGATTCTGGCAGAATGCTATATCTATAATTAGTCTAGATTTTAACTTGTATATTGTCACTGCCCTGTTCTTAGCTTAGTGGTTTCTTTGCCATGTCACTATGTCCTAAAACCAATGGACAATTCTGGATGTGAAAGGTACCAGTCAATTCAGTTCATGAATGGACAGACATATACAAAAACAAATATAACTACTCCATTCCTTTCCCATGTACCACTGAGTACAGTAATGATGGACAATTTCATTCATACATATGACATTAGATTTATAACATGGGTCCAGAACGAACCTTCTAGATCACTGAGTACAGCCACTTGTTATCACAGGCACCATATCATATAAATCCTTACATACATTGATCAGACCCCATCTTGTGTGGCTTTTTTGCATGCACTTGGGATTTTTGGCCTGACCATTCCTATTGGAAGGCTGTTCCTGAATTTTGATACTCAACTAGCTGCTAACTTTCTTCTGATTTCCAGCTTTGTTCATGGCCAGTTTGTTCATGGCCAGTTTATACAGATTTGTTCTGATGACAACATAATCTTTTATCTTAAATAATTTTCCTTGCAGACCTTCACTGATGTACTTCTACAAAACAATCATGTCCCCTTTCAGTCTTTGTTTTGCTAGATCATACAAACTAAGTTCCTCTAGTTTCCTCTCAAAAACAAGTCCCCCATTTCCCTAATAAACTCTAGTTCCTAGTGCCTGTCTTATTTGCACCTGGGCTCATCTGTAGTCAGCACCCCTCTCTGTCATGTCTGCATCCACTATGCATCATCTTCCCTCTGAGATCTGCCATTGCTGAACAATCATCAGTAATTTGATGAAAACAGATCTTCCTAACCATTTGAAACCTCTGCAACAACAACACAGCCATAAGTAAGAACAACTTATCCACAAGTTCTTGAATCATGGCTTGGCATCTACTAGTATGGACAGAAGAAGCTGCAATCCATAAATACTTCATTAAAAATACTGGCAGGAAATCAAGCATTTCTTGCTGGGGGCTCAGAAAGGACACAAAGTTTTCCTATAATACACTGTAAACCAATACCTAGAATGACACAAGGCTGGATAGTACTGGAGTGATGTTGTAGCAGCAATGATCCAGGAAAAATGTGTGAAGCAATTTTTTTAACCTTTTATTAGGCTAACTACATTGTTGGGAGGGAAATAGGTTTTGAATCTAAGTACCCTAACTCAGATCTCAAAAAATTCTTGTATCTTAAAAGGTAGTGAGGCATCAAGAACTGTTCCCCTAGAATTTCTAGCACTGGATGAATGGGCAATCGGTTTGAATGTTGCTATTCAGGTATGTGGCTCTACTTTGGAGATGCTCAAAGACTGGTCTGGCAAGTGCGGGTGTCTCCCCCCCACCATACACTTTGCAGTGTAGATATTATTAGTACTTCAGAGGGGGGCACCTCAGAATTCAGCCTTATCTTTGACTGAGTGGCAGAATGACTTCCTTTCCACAACTGGATCCTTGGTTTCAACAACCCCTATACACTACTCCAGCCCTTTTACTCATGAAAGGTGACTATGGTGAACATGTAAACCTTGCTGATGAAGTCAACACCACAAATCAAATAAGAAACATGCCTATTAATATTTCTCAGGTGTCTAGTATTTTTAAAATAAAGTATGTTTTATGAAAGCAAGAAAAGCATGTTACCTTTTCATGTTACCATTATTGTGAGGCTGCCGGATAATATCTACCATTTTACCTAGGTAAATTTCAATTGGTTGCATTTTATCCCTTTGGCAATACTGGTGTTCTAGAAAAAAGGGTCACAGATTGATAACAGACTATCCCAGCTGAAAACAGGACAATTGTGGCACAGAGCAAAAATACAGAGAACCTCAAAGGAAAGGATGATGCATCTCCTCCAGTTCTTTAATTGCTTTGCCATAGCTTCCTCAGTCAAAGAAAGGACTTTAACTTAACATTTTTCAGCTTTCAGTGATATAAGTTATAATTTGATTGCTTTGTAAAATCTATCTATTTTGGTTCAGCAATTTTTTGGCAAATAAAATTCACATGACTTTCCAACCTCTCTTCTAGATTCTCCTTGAATTTGGGGTTTTTAAAAGCCCAGAAAGTCAACATAAATTTGGGGAAGGCCAGTGACTTAGGTAGTTAAATCCAGCAAAAAGTCAGCAAGTTTCTTCAGTTTTACTATGACATTAAGAAGGTGGTGTAATTTTTAGTAATGAAGGTCTATTAATGGATCATGAGTTCAGTCAAAAGTCTTTACAATATTCATCTATTTGCTGTTTTTAGAATTTGGGGATAGCAAAAGATTTGGTCAAAAATGGTTCAAATTCAGAAACCAAGAGATAAATAATTTTATAATGATAATATTGTGAGATTATACATTTAATAAACATAGTAAATATATAGTTATAGTAAATGTAACCTATAATATGTTACACAATATAGCAATGATTTTTCATAATATAGCTGTAAATGTTGTAAATACAAAGGAAAGTGTGGATCTTATTATACTACTCTTGCAACATATTGTAAATATATTATACCCAAATACTATACTTCATTAAATTAGATTAAAGGTGAGAGACTGCATATTCCCCAGTACAGACTTCTAAATGCAATAAAATAAGTACAAGACTCATTTAGCTCTCTACCCACACTCCACTCATCAGTTTCCCATCTCAGCCTCAGCTATTTCCTATCACTCTAAGTCCAAACCTTCCCCCTTGTTTTGATGGACACTAAAATGGACACCCCTGGATTGTTGCCAATGTGTTTTAACTATAATATAATAAGTATTATAATACTTGAATACTATCCTACTTGGAATTGAAGAAAACATACATTTATGATTATATATGTATGTAATGCTACAACTTTATAATCCATTGAATAATTAACTGTTATACTAATTTAGGATTTTGAATAATAAATTATATTTTATGTTATGGGAACACATGGTACTTTTCTTTTTTTAAATCTGCACGATCTTCCTTTCAGTGCTGCTCTCTTTCCAGAGAACATTTTGTTCTGGGTATCTTCTACAGCTGGACAAACTATACATAAGGAAAAATTTACTTAGGCATTTCAGCTCTTTTTTCTGTTGACGAACAATCCCCAAAAGGATCTTGCTTAATCAGAACTTGTTACTGACAACTGTTTGAATCATTTGTGCAAACAAAACTATATATATTATCATGCAGTTGAACACTACTATGTTCTAAACATTTGTGTGTCATGAAAGTTGCATATGAATGTTTCCATTGCCTAAATGAATGGCAAAAGAGTAGAAACATACCAAGTCAGATTCCACAGTTATGAAAAAAACAAGCTGGCAAATATGTTTTCCCACATTTTGGCCGGCTGTAGTGCTTTTTACCAGATAACTACATCAACAAAATGATCCACAGCCTAGTATCCCTTGAAACATATCTCTGAAAATGTCTCTAACACTATGTCTTCACTAACAAAGGCACTAATTTAAAGAATTTTCCTCTAATAATCAAAATTTAAATCTTTAAAAGCAATATTTTATTGCACTTATTAAAATTATTTATACTTCTGCTGCTGCAAAATGTCATTTTTTTAACTGAAAGCAACTCTGCTCAGAAAACTCATTTCTTTTGCAAGGCCAAAATTGCAGGACTTTGACCTCCATTTTACACTTCACTGATATTAGAAAGAAAAATCAATGTGATCAATTTACAGGCTCCTGGATGAATATTTATTGAGTTTAAAGGAACTATTTTGAAAAAGAGGGAGCACATAAAACTGATGCAAACATACTGCTTTGCTTGGTTTATTCAAAAAAGTGTAGAAACAACTCTCTAAGAGCCAGATTCTTTCTCCTGGAAAGAAATCCTGCCTCCATTGTAGTCAATGGCAAAACTCCAATTGGCTTCTAATGGAGCCACGATTTCAGTCACAGTGAATAGCTGTATGTTGTATAAGAATCTGTGAATTTTCGAGCAATTGTAATGGCCATCATATTTTTTCATATTCATATCTATTTTAGTTCTCTGCTTTCCTTTATTATTCTGTCACTCAGGCACTTTTTATTTTGGAGAACAGATGAGATAATTTCTACAGAGCCTGCTGCCCTCAATATCTGACAAGTAGAAGAACAGTTAGCTTATTCTTGTGGGATTAAACACATCACCTTTCCAATATGGTTTGAAATGTTTAATAGGTGATGGAGGATCTGAAGGTATAATACCGAAAAATATATTGAAAATGGAGTTTCCACCAAAACTCTTGGGCATTTTTAGGAAAACAAAAGCAATGAATTCATTAGCTCACCCTATTTTCTACAGAACCAGTAAGACTTCTAGACTTGCATATTGCTTTTGTTTCATGTAAAATCTATAAACACACAGAAAAGGTAGTTAAATTGGAAATTAAAATTTATGCCTATCGACTTTGTGCCCTTTTCAGAGAAAGAAAGGGCAATTCCAAAACCTCAGATGTTGGCAATGTAAGAAATATTGAGTATTAAGCCCCCTACCAGGCCTCTCACAGGGTATCAGTGATACAACAACAAGTAAAATGCAAAACCAGTAGATAAAGTTGACTGTTATTTTTTTTGCTTACCGCCATCAAAACTACGCCCCATGGGGATCTCTCTGTCCTGCCAATATCTCTACATTGAACACAGTTCCAAACAATAACTCCAACTCCTGGACACCCATGGACCATCACAGTGCTTGGTGAAGCATCATGGACTCAGGGAAGAAATCCAGCCAGTTGGCAGAGGTCACATCAAACAAAAAATAAACATGAGGGAAAAAAAGTGCTACTGGGATCTTCCTTTGGGCTGGAGTCAAAGGAGAAAGACTTAAAGTTGTGATGTAACATAGGAACTTTCTCTTTAACCCTTAATTCACTGTTTTTCTAAAGTTGGTTGCTTTGCCTTTTTGCTATAAACACTATTGCACTTATAAAGGGGAACCTTATTTCCACCGAGCAATTAGCCAGCTACCCAATTGTTGGGAAGGCCATCCCTCGTTCTCTTTCTCCCTTTCCTACTTGAATCCTGAACCAACTATGATCTTAAGCAGAGACTGCCGTGATCTCACTATTATTATTATTACTTGCACATTCTTCTGTGAAGCCAGATATAAAGTCTAATAAAGTATTAGTTTAAATAATGTTCTTGAACTCAGTACTGCCCAGTCCAGTGATACAAATTTTATGTAGACCGTGCTCCTAGATTTTTTTTTTCAGTATGTGAAAGCATTAATGAAAATTTAAATTTTAAAGGCATGCAGTATTGGGGGAAGAGGGATATATTTTAGGGCCCAGTTGATTAAATTACTTGAAATTTGCATCACAGCTTTGGCTCTGATACTCCCTAAACACCTGCTTTAGACTACTTTATGGACAGGCAGTTTGCAGTCTTGAAAATTCATTTTTAACCAGACATGCTGATGCAATCATTACGACTCACTTTTTCACACCATAATCTACATTGGATGCATTCTGTCTTTTGAGGACTCCTTTAAGGTTGTGCATGATTTGCTTAAAGGCTCTTACATATGTGTTAGAATAGGTGAAGGATCACTCTCAGGCAGTGACTGCAAATTAAGCAAGAGGTCTTTTTTGTAATCTTTCTGCAGAAACTCTAACTGAAGTATCTCTAATACTTCGTGCAACCTGGCAGATTATTTTTTTTCCCATTAGTCTCTGTTTTTAGTGGAAGGGCAATGTATCTTTTGCATAAAAAAAAATTCTAAAGAAATGACCCTGATGTAGTTTGCAAGTTCAATAAAAATGCCAGTGATCTTCTACCATTTTCAGGCATACATGAGTTTATAGGCTTTTGAGAATAGATAATGACAAAGCATATTCATTCAACTATAGCAGATGGACAATAGCATGAAACAGACTAGTGTCACCCAAGGTCACTTCTGCCTTTTAAGGTATCAATACTTTTGAGGGATCGATAGAAAAATAATTACAGAACTAAATTCACACAGATCAGCTATAGTGAGATTCTGCTATTTTCACACCTGCATACTTAGTCCACACTGGTAAAAGATTATTATAAACTGAGCCTAATGTATTAGTTAATACTTACAGCCACTGCTTCCAGGATTTGTTTAACAGCATCTGCAGCATCTCGCTCACTGTAATATCCTTTTTCTACAATCCTACAAAGAAACCAGGAGAAGCTGCTCAGACTCAGTGAATTAAGGTATACATGCAATGTAGATAGATGTTTCATAAAAAATTAACCAAAAAGTAAATCAATTTTGAAAATATCTGGGCAACTGTGATGCTCCCTGTAGAATAAAACATCCAGTTTCAAATTATTAAAGCTGGATTTCCCTGCTCTACATTATCTGTGATTCCTAGTTAAGATAAAAATATCTGTTTAAAATACCAGTTTGGTGCTGAAGAAATGGAATGATAGTGACTAGAGAAAAGACTGACTAATTATAAAAAGCTCAAATGTAATATATTTGCATGTTAAAGAATAATAAAATTAAGGCAATTAGGGCTACTCAAATCAGCTAGGCAATATTTTGAACCCACTTTCCCGTGTTTCAGTCATTCATTTCAAGATGGTATGGCACAGTTTTTCATTGTTCCATTAACAGCTCACCCTCGCTGCCAAGAAGAATGTGCACTGGGACCTTCTGGAAGAATATAAATTAAACATATAAAACAGGCTGTGTTTACATGAGACATTTAATGTTCAGCAGATTAATTAGTTGCGCAATAAACATAGTGTGTGCCCCTAGTAGCCTGAAGTAAATGAATTAACTCTGCAGCAGGATAGTATTTGTAAATACAAGTACTATCCTGCTGCAGAGCTTTTTACTTTGCAGCAGTGCACCTGTAGATACTGCCCTGGCTGTCCGGGGCATGAAGGCCCCAGCCAGCTAGCCCTGCTCTGAAGCACCCTTGTGCCCCAGCCCATCCCTCTGCACCACATTGAGCCAGGTGGAGCAGCCCTGCATTGGCAGGCTGATCCCCCTGGCCCACTGCCAGCCGGGGTCTGCTCTGACCTAGCTCAATGTGCAATGGTCCCAGGCACACATTCAAACAGAATGCCTGGGAGCAATAAGCTTCAGAATTTATTCATGAGCATTAACTGCACGTGTAAAAGAACCCACATAAACACAGTTGACAAAAACATTAAATGCCAGTTTACAAGTATATCATCTGTTTGTTTAATAAATGTACTTCAAATTAAAATTTCAATCAAAAGTACAGAGTTCATATAAAACACATATTAATATAAAGAATACAATCATATATAAACAGTATGCCAAAGAAAAAAATAGGATTATGACACTTAACCCTTATTATAGAAACATAGAAAACTAGGGTTGGAAGGGACCTCAGGAGGTCATCTAGTCCAACCCCCTGCTCAAAGCAGGACCATCCCCAATGATCATTGGCAGCAAGGGCACACTGCTGGCTCATATTCAGCATATTATCTACTGTAACACTCAGGTTTTTTTCTGCAGAACTGCTACCTAGCAAGTCAGCCCCCAGCCTGTACTGGTGCATGGGATTGTTGTGTCCTAAGTGCAGGACTTTGCACTTGTCCTTGTTGAACCACATGAGATTTCTTTTGGCTCAATCCTCCAATTTGTCTAGGTCACACTGAATCCTAGTCCTACCCTCCAGCTTATCTACTACTCCCCCAAGTTTGGGTGTCATCTGCAAACTTGCTGAGGGTGCACTCTATGCCATCTTCCAGGTCATTGATGAAGACATTGAACAAAACTGGCCCCAGGAGCAACCCCTGGGGCACTCCACTTGATACCAGCTGCCAACTAGACATTGAGCCATTGATTACTACTCTCTAAGCCCGATGCTCCAGGCAGTTTTCTATCCACCTTACAGTCCATTCATTCAGCCCGTACTTACTTAGCTTGCTTGGGACAATGTTGTGGGAGACAGTATCAAAAGACTTCCTAAAATCAAGGTACAACACATCCACTGGTCTTCCTGCATCCACAGAGCCAGTCATTTCATCATAGAGGCAATCAGGTTGGTTAGGCATGACTTGCCCCTGGTGAATCCATGCAGATTATTCCTAATTACCTTCTTTTCCTCCTCCAAGTGCTTAGAAATGGTTCCTTGAGGATCTTCTCCATGATTTTTCCAGGCACTGAAGTGAGGCTGATTGGTCTGTAGTTCCCTGGATCCTCTTTTTTCCCTTTCTTAAATATGGGCACTATGTTTGCCCTTTTCCAATCATTTGGGACCTCTCCTGATAGTCATGAGTTTTCAAAGATGATGGTCAATAGCTCTACAGTCACATCAGCCAACTCCCTAAGCACCCTCGGGTGCAACCCATCTGGCCCCATGGATTTGTATATGTCCAGCTTTTCTAAGTAGTCCCTAACCTGTTCTTTCACCATCGAGGGCTGCTCACCTCCTCCCCAAACTGTGCTGATGCAGTAGTCTGGGAGCTGACCTTGCCTGTGAAGACTGAGGCAAAAAAGGCATTGAGAACTTCAGCCTTTTCTGTGTCCTCTGGCAGAAAGTTTCCTTCTCCATTCAGTAACAGACCCACACTTTCCCTGATCCTCCTCTTCCCACTGACATCCTTGTAGAAACCCTTCCTGTTATCCTTCACATTCCTTGCTAGCTGCAACTCCAACTGTGTTTTGGCCTTCCTGATTCATCCATGCATGCCCTAGCAATGCTCTTATGTTCTTCCCTAATTATTTGTCCAAGTTTCCACTTCTTATAACCTTCCTTCTTGTGATTAAGTTTACTGAAGCATTCCCTGCTAAGCCAAGCTGGTCTTCTGCTGTACTTGCTAGTCTTCCTATACCTTAGGATGGTTTATTCCTGCACTCTCAGCAAGGCTTCTTTAAAGTACAGCCAGCTCTCCTGGACTCCTCTCCCCATCAGACTGGCCTCCTAGAGGATCCTGCCCATGGGTTTCCTGAGTGAGCTGAAGTCTGCTTTTCTGAAGTCTGGGGTCCTTACTCTGCTGCTCTCTGTCCTTCCTTTCCTCAGGATCCTGAACACAATCATCTTGTGGTCACTGATGCCCAAGTTGCCATCCACTACTACTTTTTCCACCAATTCATCCCTGTTTGTGAGCAGCAGGTCAAGAAGAACATGGCCACTAGTTGGCCACTCCAGCATTTGCACTAGGAAGTTGTCCCCAGTAATCTCCAACAACTTCCTGGATTACCTGTGCCCTGCTGTATTGCCCTCCCAGCAGATATTAGGGTGACTGAAGTCCCCCATGAGAACCCAGGCCTGTGATCGGGAAACATCCACTAGCTGTTTGAAGAAAGCCTCATCTACCACTACCTCTTGGTCTGGTGGTCTATAGCAGACCAACACCATGACATCACCCTTGTTGCTCTCCCCTCTGACCCTAACCCAAAGACTCTCAATAGGCCTATCTTCAGCTTCATACTGGAGATCTGAGCGATCATGTGGCTCTTTTACCTAAAGTGCAACTCCTCCTCCTTGTCTCCTCTGCCTGTCCTTCCTGAACAGCTTGAACCCATACATGAGAGTGCTCCAGTCATGCGAGCTATTAGGGCTGTGAGAAGCTTCAGTTGCTGATTCAGTTCGTTGGAGATTCGGCCTGATTCGGTGGCCAAATCTCAAAATCTGAATCAAATCACGAGACTTTAATGTCTCCGAATCTAATCAGAACCCTCCACATCGATTCAGGGAGATTCGGAAAGATTTGATGATTTGGACATAGACACAGCTTTAAATGTTTTTTCTACATATCTCAGGGTACCAGGTGGCTCATGAATGCTGAGATGCTGGGTCAGATGGAGTGCCCCACACGAGTGCAGGGGGGACCACTTCTGGTCCACTTCCAGGTCTGCTGGGGAGCATGCTGGGGGGTCCCCCTGTGCCCTCCTGGCTCAGCAACTGGTGCCTCCTGGATCTGGGGGGGCATGCAGGGTGGCCCCGTGGCTGATCGTGTGCTTAGCGGCGAACCTGGAAGTGGATTGGTACTAAATTGTGGGGTGAAGTGCACACTCCAGAGGGTAGGGAATGATTGCAGGCAGACCTGGACAGGTTAGAAAAGTGGGCAGTATACAATAGTACACAATAGGATGCAGTACAACAAGGAAAAGTGCAGAGTGCTACACCTAGGATGCAAAAATATGCAGCACACCTACTGGCTGGGAAGGGACCTCAGCAGCACAGAAGCAGAAAGGGATCTTAGAGTCATAGTGGATTCCAAGATGAACATGAGTCATCAATGTGATGAAATCATCAGCAAAGCTAACTGCACTTTATCATACATCAGCAGATGCATGACAAATAGAACCAAGGAGGTAATACTTCCCCTCTATGCGGCACTGGTCAGACTGCAGTTGGAGTACTGCATTCCGTTCGGGTGCCATACTTCAAGAAGGATGTTAATAGACTCGAGAGGGTCCGGAGGAAGGCCACTCATGTGGTTAGGGGCTTATAGGACAAGCCCTATGAGGAGAGACTGAGGGACCTGGACCTCTTCAGCCTCTGCAAGAGAAGGCTGACAGGTGATCTTGTGGCCACCTACAAATTCATTAGGGGGATGTAGCAAAGGATCAGAGATGCTCTGTTCACCAGGCTGCCTCTTGGGGTAACAAGAAACAATGGTCACAAACTGACAGACAGCAGATTTAGGGTAGATATCAGGAAAAGCTTCATGGTAAGGGTGGCCAAAATTTGGAACAGGCTTCCAAGGGAGGTGGTCCTCTCCCCTACCTTGGAGGTCTTTAAGAGAAGGCTAGATAGGCATCTGGTTGTGGTCATCTGACCCCAGAACCCTTTCCTGCTTAGGCAAGGGTCGGACTTGATAATCTGTTGAGGTCCCTTTCGACCCTAGTATCTATGAATCTATGACTGTGTAGTTTTGCTAAGAGGTTAGACATTGGATTTGTATAGGATAGTTTGATACGAATAATCCTACGGTGGGCAGGGGGATGGACTAGATGACCTCTAGAGGTTCCTTCCATCCCTACTTCTTTATGATTCTATGAAAAAGCCCAGTATTATGAACTCTTCCCAATTAATCACGTCAGTATGACTGGACCTTCCACATTAATGAACAGGTGAGTGAACACTGGCTCTGTTTTGAATACTGTTGGTCTTTAGTTGCAGTTCATTAGTTTTACTATGTACATGACAAGACACAGAGTAACATGTAGGAAGGCAAAGTTGAACCAGTTTGACTTTTTCCCTTAATTCAATAAGGCTAGCATGTTTTTTAATTTATCATTATATGTTTCTACCTAATAATCAATTTTCATTCTACTCATTGTTCTTCAAATAGAGGCAACTTCATGCTCAGAAGTGATATTCACTCATATATGAAACAGCAGATGAGGCACAATAGAATAATGGCACTTGCTTCTTTTGCTAGAAAGAAAGACTCCCAAAGGAAATTTTACAATGAAATTTTAAAAAGTGCTCCCTTAGTTTACTAGAATGCAGCACTGAATTACTTGAAGGTGCAGTTTCCAAAACAATTGTTAAAAGTTATAGCTCTAAATAAATATGATTTACTTTCTCTGTTAGTGCTCTGCCTCCATGGTAATTGTGGGACATATTCTATATGCATTATTGTAATTTTCATGCATTTGTCTCTGATAAACCATACATATTTTTCTAGTCATTATATCTGGCCCACTGCAAGAGCTGTTTGTTTCTGAAGATCAGTTCTGTAGAAGCAGAAAAAATGAATTATTTATGAGAGCTGCAAGTGACTGTCTGAAATTTTTATCAATATTAACAGAAGGTACGAGTGCATATATACTATCATAGGCACAGTGCAGAAAAACAAAAATAAGAAATATCAAAGTTAAGGTTTGTGTTTGGGTGATGTGGCTGGGACTCTTCAGAGAAAAAAGCAAGAAGCATAGATGTTTGTGGATGATAACTTTTATTGGACCAACTGTGTAATAGGGAGGAGTATCAACAAGCTTTTGGGTACAAAGTACCCTTCCTCGCATCTGAGAAAATGGCAATCACATTGAGCTTAACAGCAAAACAGAACAAAGGCCTGTGTAAAACTTTGTACGTATATGGAGTGAAAAAAAAAAATGTTCTCCTATATATGTTCAAGGGTCCCTGTCCTTTATCTTTTTTTCTGTGATCATTCATTCATGTTATTCATAACTAGGGTTACATATACAGTGCAAACTCTCCATGCATTCCCATACCCCAGTATTATCTGCACTTTATACTTGAGTCTAGGAGCAAATGTGATCCACACTTGTAAGCTTACCTAGAGGATATGCTGGGGATCACCTTTCTACTTACCCAATATGCAGTATGGATTAGGGAATCTATGAGTAACCAAGTACATGGCAAGATTCTCTCTCAGCATTCTCACAGTTCCTTGTACCTCTGTCTCCTGACTCTCCTACACAATACCTGCTGCCTACTCACTTTCCCGTCATCTTTTATTTTCCATCAGCTGCAGAGATGTTGATTTAAATAACAAATTGATGTTGGTGAATGGGTTGCTCCACAGTAACACTCCTAATTTACCCTTTTGGTATAAGAGCACTGCCCCATGTAACAACTTAGCTGGATTGTCCTGGTTTATGGGCCGCAGTCAACAATAATTTGTCTACTTCATTTGGCTATTCAATGGAAATTGGCCAAGGCAGCTGGCAAAATTTTCAAATGTGCTTTTATTATCAACTTTCTATTCTGCAGGAATGAAAAGTTCCAAGGAATGTAAATTGATGAAATCTTTGGTGCAAACATCCCTAGTCCTTGTCCTTTTGGTGTGTGGATTTGGTAGTCTATAGTTGTATATCACCCACTGCTTAGGTCAGCATTTTATCAATGAGCATTTCAGTCAGTAATTCTTCTCTGCTCCTGGAAGGTCATGCTTGTAAATTTTTCATGTAGCACTTGGATTCTAACTGAGCAATCAACTGACTTGTTAGGGCAAACCTTGCAGGTGCATCTATGCAACTTGCTATATCCTTCCATGTGTTGATATCCTATTCTGTCATCAGACTCCTAAAAATCCCCTGAACGTATTAATGGAATCTCACCCATTGGCTTGAAATGCCTCCTTTTTTTCAATTTGGGAACGTCCAATTTATGTCTTCAGTGGTTTGGTCAGCCTGAAAAGAAGATAGGACTCAGTGCTAACAGAGGTTGTGCTAGGATTCAAATCTCTCAAACCCATCTCTCACACAACTACTTGTTAAATATTGTTTTTAAAAACTTAAGTCAAGTGCTCTTACCATAATGTATCAACCTCTTCTTTTGCTGAGTTTGCATAGCTAACTTCTAATCACAGATTTCACAGAATTATATATAACGCCACACCTAGAAAGACAGAACCTGCACAGTGTGGCCTTGGAATCACAGAAATGCTGGAAGGGAGCTCAGGAGGTCATATTATCTGACCCTCTGCTCAAGGTAGGATCATCCCTGACCAAACCATCGCAGCCAAAGGTTTATCTAACCTGCTGTCACAGTATGCTCCCCAGAGAGGTGCTTGCTTGGGACTCCTGACAGCTGATCCACTTTATTGGTTGAAACACACATTGCCTGATGCAGGGCAATGGGCAATATGTTCTCCTTTCCTGGGGATTCCCCATAACCCTTGCTGGCCTGTGCCTTCTTGCTGGGACCCATGCCAGGTCCCATGACACCCTGTACCTCAGAGGCACAGGTCAGTGAAGATCCCAGTGCAGAGCAGCATGGAGATGCTGGACCAGGGGAAATCCTGGCATCCTGTGCCTCCACACCAAAACCCATGTTAACCCATGCCTTGACAGGAAGCACAGGTCATTGTGGGACCTGGCACAGGTCCTAGCATAGAGGCATGGGGCTGCATGGGTCCTGGCACAGAAGCACAGTGTGTTGAGGGTTCCCTGGGTCCATACCTCCATGCTAGGACCTGCATGGACTTTCCCTGCTTAAGAAAATGCCAGGGCTGGTCTCCATAAGTGGGGAACCCCAATCCCCACTTTCAGAGACAGGCCCTGAGATTCCCCAGGGTGCATCTCTGTAAGTGGGAAAAGCCAGGCAGATGTTTCTGGGTCTTGAGGGGCACAATCCTGCATAGGAATTACTGGGGTATGTATGACTGAGTCCCTCAAGCCCCTGGAACACCTGTCTGGGATGGCTGGAGAGTGCAGGCAGCTGCAGGCTGCCTGTACTCTCCCTCCACAGAGCAAATAGATGTCCATCTCAATAAAGCAACACTATCTTACATGATGCTACTGCTTTCCACGTTCAAATTTTTGGTCATTTCCATTTAGTTTTTGTACTCTTTACACCAGATTACAGGCTTCTGAAAAGCATTTAATTACCCAAATTCTCACAATAAAACCAAAAGTATGGACCGTTTAGTATCTCTAGTATAAGACTACTGAATTGGAAACTTGTGCTGGGTGAGTACATTGAGCTTTCCTCTCCCTCCCCTCACAGAATCTCAAGGTTATAGAAATTGATTTTACAGTTGCCTGTTGTAGACACAGATTAAGAACTAAATCACTTTTTGGTAGTAGGTGATAGTAGGTTATTTTGGGACAGTCACATCAAGAGAACCTCAGGATCTTCTATGATGTACAGTTTGTAACATGGGCGACTGGTGCCTCCCAAGTCTGGGGGTGGGCACCTGCAGGCACTGCCATTAGTGTCAGTGGTGGGGGCAGAGCTGGCAAGCTCCTGCAGGTGCTCCCAGCAGCAGCGGCAGTGGAGCTAGAGCAGGCGAACTCCTGCAGGCATCGCCATTGGCGGCGGTGGCAGGGCTGGAGCTGCTGAGCTCCCGCAGGTGCCAGCATCAGTGGTGGGGGCGGAGCTGACAAGCTCCCACAGGCACTGCCATCGGTGTTGGTGATAGGGCTGGAGCTGGCGAGCTCCTGCAGGCACCGCCATTGGTATCATAGGTGGGGCCAGAGCTGGCAAGCTCCCGCAGGCACCACGATCGGCATCACTGGTAGGGCTGGAGCTGGGAAGCTCCCACGGGCACTGCCATCAGCAGTGGCCCTGTCGCAGGGCGGGGCACATGCCCCCCTACATGTCACCTATGGTTTGTAGGTAGAAGGCTTGCAGAATTTAGCTTCATAAAATGTCATATTTCATATCATATCATCTCTTTTCCAGAAAAGAAATAAAAGAAATTCCACAAATACTACTTATGTATCTCACCAATCCTTCAAGTAAATGCTTGAGAATGAACAATGGGTCTATGTTTCAAAGGTGCAAACTTGGCTATGTAAGATAAATAGTTAAACTGAATTCCAGATTCAACAGACTTCCACAGAAAACACATGCTACCTAGCATTTAAATATAGCAACTAATAGCTCAGATGCCTAGTTTATATCAGTTCTTGAAAACATTCACAAACAAAAATCTTCTCATGCAGTCAAGATCTGACTTTATAAAGTCTGTACTACAGATCAAAATAAACCAACAAAATGCACAAGGAAGCAAAGAGAAAACCAATTTCTGTAGAGCTGATGTAATGTATTCCTTGTTTTCAACACTGTCTCAGAAGTGCCTGGAAGTAACTCTAAGATACTTACTTAAGAGTCTTCTAATTAGTCTACACTACCCAAAAGCCAGGTTTGGACATGAAAAGAATGGGCAAAGTTTGCTTCTTCCCAGGGATTCTGGATGTGGCAGAAAGGCAGTGTAGATATAGCCGCAGAATCTTCTGGACTGATGAGAACTTTTTGCTTCTGAACTAAGTATGTTTGATATGGAAATCAATGAGACACCAGAGATGTAGAATTCCACAATGAGGTTTTTACAGTCACTTTTTAGTGTTGAACTGAACTTGAAATTATTGATGCATCATTTTCCACACTAACTCCAGTTAATTAAAGATTCTATTCAGGAAATAACGATGGGCATATTAGGGCAACAAATTGAAATGAGCATAGCATTAAAAATTGACTTAACCACTGAAGTAAGAAATAACGGGCTTTTTGGCTCAGTTACAATTGAAAAACCAAAATCCCTAATGAACAGCAAGACAAAGGGACAGATCTTTCACTGTGCCAAATTCAAAGAGCTACTTCTACTGCTCCACTGTCTTGAACAGGGAGATGATTTCCTCAGACTGTGGGACCTCCAACTGGCATGAAGTCTCACCCATTGGCCAAAGGCAATGTTTTGGGGCAGACCCAAATGATTTTGATTAGATCACTTCCAAGATACACAGGAATTTTCCTCTCCTCTATCACAACAGTTATCAAGATTAATGCCAGAGAACTGGATCAGAGTTTAGTGTTACTGTGCGACAGAATAGTTTAATGGCAAGATGCAAATTGACGGCTATATCAAGACCTCCAAAAACATCAAGGTAGGAAAAAGGGCCCTCTTTTTTCTCAACCAAAAACTCAAGACTTTCAATAAGAGACAGCCTGCTCACTGAGATGTAGTGATTTTGGAAAGAAACACTTTATCCAGTTCCACTGCACTACAATACCAAGGGGAAGCGATATCTCTTCTACTTGTAGACACGGATGTCTATTAGCTGCAAAAAATGAGAAATCCCTGGTGGCTGATACCATTCAGCCATGAAAGATTTTGAGATTGTCTGTGCTGTAGAAGAATCCTTCCCTGGATGACAGCTCCTTATCAAAGGTTGATCTGTCATCCCAAGAAGGCAGGCATGCAGATCACAGAACATTTTTTTCATACACAAACACCAACTGACAAGAGGGGAGGGAGTTCTACATTTTGAGAAATGAAGACTTCATATGTTTTCTGACAGTGGAGCAGAGGGAAGGTCCCTTTCTAACCCTCGGCGTGGCTTCTCCATCTCCCCTTAAGAAATAATGAAGTGATCACCAGCCAAGAACAAACCTATTTCTCCTTTCTGGGTCTGACCAGTCAGTAGGGATTATTCCAGTCCTTGAGCTGTAGTTACTCCCCTGGCTTCCCTGTCTCCCACCAGGTAGAAGGAACTAAGCCAGAACTGGACTTGAACGCAGCATAAGCAATGGACAGCTCCTCCAGGCACCCTGAGATCACTGAGTTTCATTCTTGTTTTTTTTACTGCAGTGAGTAAGCATATGGTTTTAATCAAAACCTTTTTCCATAACTCTTGCTGGTTAAGGAAGTGAGAGATCTTATCTTTAACAGCTGACCTGGTTCCCCTCCCTCTCAATTGCTATTCTGTTCTTTACTTCCCTGTTTTAATCTTAACACCACTTTTTTCTACCTCTGATCCACTCTAAAATGTGAATTTATACCTAATGCTCATTTTATGGTTCCCTCATCTCAGACCAATTAGTGAAAATTAAATTTTATGCTAATCAGCCCAGATCTTGTTTTTCTTTAAAGAAATCTTTGTGTTCTGTCTCTAAACTATTATTTAACATTTACTGTTATAATGGCTATCCCTTCCCACTCTGCATATCAGTTGTAGGTAAAATGGAAGCATATCATTTACTTGCAAAAGGACTTATATAATACACACATATGAATGTAAAAATACCTGCTAAAAGTATGTAACATTTTTTCCTTGCAAATAGAGGTGAAATAATTTTAATCTCATTTTTTATTATTTAATTTGTTCGAAGTCCTCTTTCTCTCGTTCACTCTCCATCTAACTACATTTTTTCATTACAGATCATCTTCAAGAATCTTAATTGGTTCTACTTCCCATTCCATTCTCAATGTGCATTGATTAACCCTTGTCATCCATGAGTTGCTAATCTTAGGGAAATGAGACTGGAAGGAGCCAATTGCTTCAACTGTTTACCCAAAGACTCCCCAAATTATCCACTTCAAACCCTCACCAGCAACTATAAGAAACAATATGTGAAACACTGAAAACACCCTACAACATGGCACCAGTAAAAGCAGGGCAAATGAGGACATTCCCAAAGCCCTAAAGCTGTGACAACAGAGAAACAGTTGATGAAAATATGCTTACAGAATGATGACCACACCCCAACACTTAAAGTGGAAGACAAAAACATGCATAGTTCTTGCCAGTCTAGCCTAGAGGGAAAATTTCTTCTCCAACACAAATTTGTGGATCTGTTTGATCGTGAGAAAAAGAAGCAAAACCCTCCAGCCAGAAACCCAGAAGTTTTCTAAGTACCTGAAGAGCACAAAAACTCCCAGCCTTAGTTGTGACAAATGTCTAATGACCAGGGATCCAGGTTTTCCGTTTCCTGCGGAAAACTGAAGAAAAACATGGATTTTCCCCCTTAAAGGAGAAAAACCCAGATTTTCCCCTTCGAAGTGGGAAACCGTGGGTTTCCCCTTGCAGGCTGGCAGAGTTCCAGCCTTCAACAAGGTGCTTGGGGCTGTGCGGATGGGTGGGAGGGCAACTGGAAGCAGGGCTGGGCTCTCCTCTTCCTTTGGGCTGGGGCTGGGACTTGGGTGGTGCCTCCTAAGTTCCTTTTACTTTTTGGCATAAGGCTCAGAGCTTGGAGCTCGGGCTGGTGGCAGTGCAGGTCCCTGGGAGTGTAGATACTACGGCAGGGGTACAGGTGGAGATGGTTAGATTTAAGCTGACAGTCACCTCCTAGTTAAGGAGGTATGAACCAGGCTAGAGTCCAGTTCACCTGGAACAGATAAGCCCCAGGGCCACGGCAAGCCCAGAGCAGCAACAGCTCACTTTGTGCACCGAACCAACTGGCCAGGCTCTGCCCACACAGAAGCAGAGGACCTGTCAGCAGGGCAATGGCCTGTTTGTGCAGGACTGGGTGATACAAAGGGTGGGCAGCGAGGTGAAAGGTATGTGCTGCACCTGCTAGGGAGCATGTCCCACAGAAAGGAAAAGCCAGGGGACTGGCAAAGGGCTCAGCTGGAGCTGGTTGGTGGAGTGCCCCTGAGATACACGTGGAGATCCCCCCAACCCCACTTGCCCCTCTCTCCTGCCCTCCCCCTCCCCTGCCCCAAAGTCCCTTCCCCTCTCCTCCCCTCTTCCTCCAGTGTCCCCTCACCTACTCCACAGCTCTCTCCCCTCCTCTTCCCTCCCCCCTGGCCTGCTCCTGAACCATTTCCATCGCCATTTGTCCCCATGCCCATAGCCTGGCCGCCCCTCCCTGTGTTTGCTAGCCTGGCTGTGCACTGTGTGTAAATGCAGGATCCGAATGGCCTTGATGACAGTGCTGAGTGGCACCGTGTTATCCAGCAGCACCTTGCCAGCCAGCAGCTTCTCTAGGAAGGCCATGCTGTGCTGACCTGCCCCCTCCGCCTTGTCACACCATGCTGCTTGCAGTGCCCAGCCTGGCTCCACTGCTGTCAGCACAGAGCACGGTGTGGCCTCTGCTGGGTCATAGTATCGTAGTATCATAGTACTTAGGGTTGGAAGGGACCTAATCAGATCATCAGGTCTGACCCCCTGCCCCAAGCAGGAACCGGTGCCAGGATCATATCACCCCAGACAAATATTTGTCCAGCCTCCTCTTGAAGACCCCCAAGGTAGGAGAAAGCACCACCTCACTTGGGAGCCCATTCCAGAGCCGGCCAGCCATAACTGTAAAGTAATGTCTCCTGATGTCCAGCCTGAACCTTCTCTCTAACAATTTGTGGTTGTTATTTTTAGCAACCCCGGGTGGTGTCCAGAGGAACAGAGCTTCCTCTAATTCCCACTAGTCCCCCCTGGGCAGTTTGTAAATGGCCACCAGATCCCCTCTTAGCTTTCTCTTGTGGAGACTGACTAGGTTCAGGCCCTTTAGCCTCTCTTTGTAGGGCCTGCCCTGCTACAGGACCTCAGGGGAGTGGGAAGAGGATGATCAGGCAAGAGGTGCTACGTGCATACGCACATATACATATGCATGTGGCAGCCAGGCAGCCTTGGTCTTAACACCTGAGGCCTGGCTCAGTACTGTTCGGCCTAGGTGGGGTCCAAACCCATGGTGCAGGAGTTGGCAGCCAGCAGGGACAGGCCCTGACCCGCTCCCCACACCCCCTGCTGTC
>NW_005842060.1:2308682-2321507 GCF_000455745.1 Alligator sinensis | reverse complement strand
ACCTACCCTTAGGAGCCCCTCCCCCTCCAACACCTCCTCAGGGGCTGCTGCTCCCCTCAACAGCCCCTGCCTCCCCTACATGCCCCTCTCAGGGTGCCCTGCCACTCACAGAGACCTCTGCCCCTGCATGCTCCCCACTCAGAGCCCCTTGCCCTTCCTCCCCTACATATACACCCCCTTTCAGGGGCCTCCATGCACTTCTCATGGCCCCCTGCCCTACCACCTACACACACCCCCCCTTCATGGGTCCCTGCCCCTTACCCACCTCAGAGCCCCCTACACAGTGCCCTCAGGGACCCCTGCCCCACCCAATACTCCCGTCACAGCTCCCTGCCCTCCCCCTACACATACCCCTCAGGGCCCCTTGCCTCACACACACACACAGACCCCAAAACACACACCCAAGGAATTTGCACTTGCCCCAAACACACATACAGCTCACATCTGATATCCTGTGAATCTCGTATACCAGCCCCAGCCCTGAGCACTCCTGCCACCACTTTCTTTGTATCCTAGCCCACAACAGCTGTTGACTGTCAGAACGTGTGGTTGCAGGGTGCACTCAATCTGCCCCCAAGTCCCAATAGCATGGAAATAAGATGATAAAAGGAAGAGGTTGTATGTTCCTTCGCACATTCATATTGCCTGCAACACTGGGGATGAGGCACTCCAGTGCTCCAGCAGGCTGTTCCTTCCAAGGTCTCCAAAAAGTGCCAAGAAGGTACGTAACCCTTGGCTTTATGGTATTTTTGCTCTCTAATGCAAAACCTGAACAGTGGTCTCAGGCATTTATATCAAAGGATCAGCTGCAGTTGGACCTGTGTCCTGGTGAGTGAAAGGGGCTAGGGGAGCTCTGATTTTCCATGATAAAAATCCAAAATCAAACACTAAAATATATGGGTATTTAGAATTAATTTTATTATAATGATTGAAGCAGTGGTAGGCTTCCGAATTGCTTTTAAATTTTAACCATATCAATAAAACAATGTGTTCAACTGATATATATATATATATATATATATATATATATATATATATATATATATATATATTAGTGGCATTTCATTTTAATCATGGAAAAACATGGAATTTGGGGGTTTTATCAGAGAATTTGGGATTTTTAACAGAGAAAATGAGGACCCCTGCTTATGACTCAAGTCTGTGCAGTCTCTTTAAATTATAGCAGCCTCTGCAGAGCTTGCTAGGGGCTGAGGAGCATAGACCTTTTATCAGGTTTGTCTGCCCCCACTTGTACAACCCCATTCCACAGCCCAGTGGGTGGGACTCAGCACAGCAGGGCAAAGCAGGGCAGGGAGGTTTGGTGCTGCCACTGGGAGCCCCATGCTACCATAAAAAGGTGCTCCCAGCCCGCCTGGCAGCAGCAGGGGGCACAACTCTGTGCTGCCACCCCCGCTGCTGCCACGTGGGCAGGGAGGACCTTGAAATGGTGGTGTGTGGCTGCTGGGGGTGCCACAGAGGTTTCCCATCCTTCCCTTCTCTGACCCCACCCCATGCATAAACCTGGGAGGCATGAGCTCCCCCTCCCCTCTCCCCCACCTCCCCTGGAGTGCACACAGTGGTAGGGAGCCAGTCCCTCTGCCACCCATTGGACAAGCCACCCATGGCTCCATCCTGCTCCCTGCTCCTTGCCTAGGACCTACAGGGAGCTGTGCAAGCTGGTCTCATGGGCTAGGGACAGAAGTTACACATAAACCAGTTTAAATGATCAGAAACTGGTTTAAATCTGTAACAGAATAGAGGTTCTGTGCACATCAACCAGTTTCAAAATGGCTGAAACTGGTTTAAAATAAACCTGGCTGAATATAGTATTAGACTTAGCTGATTTAGGTCAAGCTGGTTTATGGAACTTCTGTCCCAGACCCCTTCCTGGTTCAAGTTAAATCGCAGTCCCCCAGCATCCCAGCAGTTTGCAGCCCTGGGCTGGGCTGTGCTGTGCTGTCTGCTCCAGAGAGCAGTGCTGGCTCCACCCCTCTGCTGCCTCGCCAGACCAGTGAGGGCTGGCTCACTGCCCCCCACAAGCAAACCCCTGCTGTGGTCTGGGGGCAGGGAGGGGGGGTTAAACTTCCCTTCCCCCTAGTATGGAGTTGCCCTGTCCTGCTTACTTAGTACTGGCAGTGACTGTGGACTACAAATCCCAGAGGCACCTGGAAGGAGGAAGAGGAAGTGATGAGCAACCCTGCAGAGTCCTACTACTGTGAGTCTGGACTGCAAATCCCAGAGACCTCAGGGACATCAGTCCAGACTCACAGCAGTAGGACCCTCTCCTGTGAGTGCAGAGGAAGTGAACACACAGGCCATGCTGGCTACGAGCCAGAGGGCCATGCTGTAGCACCTCCCCCTGCCCCCCCACTCCCGGCTTCTGGCTTGAGCCGCTGCAAGCACGTGGCTGCATTTCCTGAATCAATAATGAATGTCTGTTCATTTGTTTATTGGTTCAATCTTTGCACCTTAGACTAACCTGCAACGACTGAATCGATTCAGCCTTGGGCTTTTTGACTGTCTGTACTTAGCCATGCTGCCTGGCTGCCACGTGCATGTGTGTACGCACACATGCACATAGCACCTCTTGCTTGATTACCCTCCTCCCACTCCCCTGAGGTCCTTGCAGGCTGGAACTCTGCTGTTCTGCAAAGGGAAACCCACCATTTCCCTTTTTTTCCTATAAAGGAGAAAATTTACATTTTTCTCCTTAATATGAGAAAATCCACATTTTACCATCATTTTCCATGGTGAAAGGAAAGCCCAGATCTCTGGGCATAAGCTATATTGACCCCCACAGGCACCCAGAAGGCACAAAGGTAGCACAGAATCCCCTGGACTGTGCCTTGTGTGTTGCACCCGCCAGATGCTGCACAATAACTGGTTATGAGTCAAATGGATTTCATTTGACTAGATATTTTGTTTATACAGAAATTTAGCGTTAACAATTTATGGGAAAATTACAGCTCTCAATTTGCAATGAAGCAGCAAAAAAGGATACCGTTACTATTGGGTAAACTTTTTATGTATTAACTTTTTTGGACTCCATAGCTCATATGTGATATTTAAATGATTTTTCCTTACACTTTTCAATATTCCTGTAGCTTTTTTGTAGACTAGGAAATCCTTGCAGCTAAATTGGGATCTATAAATTAAAAATGACTGCCTAAATTTGGGCTCTTCGATATTCATTAAGCCACTTAAATAAGTTACCTGATTTTCAAACGTGGTGAGACCCCAGCAGCTCACAATGAAATCAAAGGGTACAGATGGTGCTGAGTATTTTCAAAAAAAGTAAGACTTGATTTCTGTGGGAGTTAGACCTATGCTGCAATGATGGGCCCATGTTCTTGGGCAGAGGTAAGTAAGGATGCTGGAGAGTACCAGAAGTTGCAATTTCCACAGCATTGCTTAAGAAACTAAAGCACTTTTTTCTTCTACATTGATTTCAGCTACTTTGTGTAAGTTTCCCTTCTCCTAAAGAACCACTATACTATATACAGTTTTGTCCAGACTATAATTTGCTCAAGCTCATGATTCCTATGAAGCTGTAGAGACAGAAATCAAAGGTGAAGTAAAAGGGCCTATAAATGAAATGAAATTTGAAACAGTCAAATTTTAATATTTTATCAGTTGACACTCAGCTTGTTGCACTAAGGCAGCCAAACACTCAGAAGAAACTCCTCTGTGAATGCAGAAGTGTTTTGTTTTGTTTTGTTTTGTTTTGTTTTGTTTTGTTGGCCAAGCAGTATTCCACTGATGCCAACTGTGCTGCTGGTTGACTTGCTTCTTCATTTACAAAGCTATGCATGTATTTTGCTGCCTAAAGTTTCAGCCATTTTCAAATGCAAGAAAATGAAACTTGGTGAACTACCTGCACTGTAAATAATTCATTCTACAGAATAATTCACAGGGATTCTTTTATCTGATTGGGGCTGTTTGTTGTTTTGAAAAAAAAATTTTTAAATAAGATATTACTGTAAGTCTAATGAAAGAAAATAAAAAGGCACAGACCACATGCAAAAGTATTAACATGTCACTATATTACAATTTTGGAGACCAACTAAAATGCCAAATTGCATTGGAAAAGCCATATTTGCAGAGGAAAACACAATTCCTCATCATTTTTTAAAAGGTTCTCGCCATGACAGCAGCTGATGTTAAGAAACACCCAATAAATTGTTATGGACATCAAGGGTTAGATTCACAGTTATGATCAGAGAGAGTGATGCATTTCGCCAGTGTCCTTTCCTTTTCCCATGTCCTTGTAACAAGGTATTTAGCAGAACTGGCAGATTCTGACAGGGCCGTGCTGTAAGCACTTTTGCTATGGCCTCAAATTTGTGACTTCTGGACTGTCAGCCATGCACCTTAGCACCTGCACCATCTCAGACCTGTTAGCTAGTATAATGCCAGCAAAGCCAATTTGTGTGTTGTCTAACTTCGAAACTGAGCAGATAGGGTATTCAAAGTGGGGGCAGATCCTCATTTGGGAACTCTAACTCTGCTGCTTTGATTCTCATTTGGGGACCCTCTCCTGTGAGTGCAAGCTAGAGCAATTGAGGGACTGCTCTATCTCAGACTTCACCAGGTGACACCCCCCTCATGCCCAAGAAGATGATGAGGTAACTGGAATCTAAGTCCACCCTGCTCTACTGAATCCAAGTTCAGAACCCTGAGACAATGTAATGAGAAAACAGATTCACAGGCCCTATCACCTTCATAGTCCACACGACTTCCTTGGACTGCTTTCTACCTCAGTCTTTTGGTGGCCACAGTCTCTGCTTCTTGTATGAGGAGTTTCTTTTTTCCTTCTCAGTGTATTGCCATTGCTCCCTTAACCTGTCTGGGTCTTCTGTGCAGCCTCTTGCCAGGAACATGCCTCCTCCTACTCAGAGTTCTCCAGCAGTACCCCCTGGCCTGGAAGGTCTTACTTCTTCAGCTACCCAGATTGATTTGTCTCCCTTTCTTACTTACTGTCTTTACAGTCCAAGAAAGGGGATGGAGTTGGAAATACTGGAGCTATGAAATACTAAAAATCCATCCAACAGTGCTACCATGGTGACTCACTGTGCACCCTTCAAATTGGATTTCCCAACTCCTTAACAAGGATCCCATTGCATTCTTAATTTATATGAAACAGGAACAAGAACGTGTCTGCAAGACTTCAGGATGTCCCCAGACAATCTTTGTCCACAACACACTTCTATTCAATTAGCAATCTCAGCATCACTGAACCAGGGGAGTTCTTCAAAACCCCCATATTTTTTTTGTGAAAGCTCTACAAAATGAAAGCTCTACCATAGGGGGGCGATCTGATGAAGAAGGGGTGATATTAGCCCAAATCTACACTTGACAATATCTTGAGGGGTGGCCATGGGAAAGCTGTGTCCTAGATCCTGGGGCTGCCCTGTTCCCTATCCTGGGGAGTTCCCTGGGTTTCCTGCCTGCTCCTGCCAGCAGTTATATGATTGCAATCTAAGGCAGTGGTGCTCAAACTTCTGGCCCTGTGAGCCAGATAAGTGGTGTGGGGTCAGTCCACAGGACAGATCCTGTGTGAAGTCAACACAGAGTTGGTCCACAGGTGCAATCCTGCTATTTGCCAGACTGATCCTGAGCATCCAAATCTTGCTGTGCACTGGAATGACCCTATGCCTAGATTTGGCCACACCCTGACCCAAACCTGTATGCCTAGATCCAGCTGTGTGCCAGCCTTACATTATGCATTTGGATCTAGCTACACACTGGGATGATCTGGCATGCAAAGCCATGTTATTTGCTCTGTGCGACTCCCCAGGAATCCAAGGGGTGCATCCCTTTGGCAGCAAGGGAGTGGAAATGAATGTGGCTACCATTCCCCACCAGCTCCTCGGGGAGCTAGATGACATAGTTTCCTGGGCTGGATTTAGCCCATGGGCTTGGGGTTGAGCACTCCTGATCTAAGCTTTTTGGGATCAGGCATAAAACTCCTCAGAGCCCAATAGTGTCTGTGCCAGTGACCTTTGATTTTGGGAAGTGGATGCAAGTTGCTCCTAAGTATTATAAACAGGATGGCCTAGTTAGCAGTAAAATAAGGGGATAGCTGGCAAGAAAAGTAGCTGTACGTGCATTCAGGCCAAACATTACAATAATGATATAACTGATCTGAAACCATGTGGCTGAGCATAAGCCTGTATGACTTATGTGACAGCTGATTAGAAGGAGGCATAGAAATAAGTATTGTACAGAGTAGAGCATAGCTTTCTTACATAGTTTAGGCAGGAACTAATATTAACATGGATATGTTTCAAGAGTATGAAGTTTCCAAGTTTAGTCTATATGTAATAAATATAGTCAAAGAAATGTTACAAAATCATATGCTAAAAATTACACATTTTAACATTTGTGAAAGATCATTTAAAAGCATCCCAAAGGTTCACAGTCAGTTCAGTAAGTGGGGAAAGGGAGAAGCCTTGGACTTATTTTTGTTTTCAAGTCTCCTGTATTTTTCAATGTGACTGCTCCAGTCATAACCTGGAGTCTCTCTGTGCCTCAACCCCCCATCTGTTAGATGGGAAAATAGATATGGTTAACAGTTCTCAGATGCTATTCTGATAGAAGCTATATATGTACAGGAGATAGAAGGTCAAAGTCTCTTAAAGATAGGTCAGCACATTCCCTTTATATAAGAGAGATACAAAACACTGGAGAAAAAATGGGAGGCAAAGAATGAAGAAATAGCCAGAGTGACAAGGAAAGGAGGTGATGTAGGAAGATGAGGTAAGAGCTTGTGGGTGAAAATGTCAGGGACAAAGAAGGCAAGGAAAGTGGATTGAGATGTGGGGAAAGGGAAGGAAAGGCAGGTAAAGATTTGAGGAAGATGAAAAAGGATGAGAAGAGAAGTTTGCCCTTAAGTAGGAGTCCACATTTCCATCTCAAAACGACCTGTAGGAGGCTAATGTTATTCCAACCTAAAGTGCAAATGCTCTTCCTACCTCTTCAGCATAGTTAAAGGGAGAAGGAACAGCTAATGAGGAACTGTTCATATTAGTGCAAAAGCTGTAGGCTGCATATTTTTGTAAATTATTTGTGTGCTTATGCTGAGGAGCAGAGCCACTTTCCTTTTGCTAGAAATAACTGCTGAAAATTAGCTTTCAATGACTTTTTAAATCACCAATAAAATGAAAATTTACTGCAACTATTTCCAGTTCTGTAGTGTATAATGGGAGATGGAGCACTGCATGCTGACGAGCTACATAATATTGGTACTTATAGCACACAGGAGTCCCAGGATTCTAGTAATTGGTGAAGCACGTTTGCTTTAATTAGCAATATTGTTGATATAGCTGGGCAGTAGGTAGAGCTGAATGTCTGGACCATGGATGAAGTTACACTTTACATTTAGACCATACTAATTCTGTGGAATGATAAGTAGTGTTAAAGTTAGAATGTGCTGTGAGCTGTCATATGTTAAGGGTTAATACCATTTTTTGGTTGCACAGCTCTGACTTGCCACTAGAGGGCTAGTGAGAAGGGGCATAGCCAGGAGCCAGGAAATGGGATCTCTATCCTTGCTCTGCATGAGGGAGTTGGAAATGGTGCATGCTGGGATGCTGGAGGACTCATTTTATCTCTGTGGAGCAGACTGAAGTTGCCCTAACATGAGCTAGACAGCAGGGCCCAGAGTTAACTCTCACCTGAGTTGGCATAATTTTGAGACACTCAGAGGATACTTAGTACAAGTTAATGAGCTTCACTGTGTAGATGCTCACATTTTCAGTGTCCTTAGTATGGTCTAAGTGTAGTGTATGACAGCTTCCCAAGGAAAATATTAACAGGGCCCAATTTTGAGAAAGCAGTCACAGCCCATATGAAAAGGTTTCACTCAGCTAAGTCCCATAATGCTGGAAACAAGTCCCAGACAGCCTGAAAAACAGCTACATGGAGCTACTGCAAGGTATGGAAGTGTGCCAGATACCACCGTCAGCTCCCCTACTACTTTGCTGTTTACAAGCCAAACAACCTTTTCTTAGACATAATCATGTTTTCCTTTTCCACAATGACCTACAGATGTTTCCCTTATGGATAATAAATGTTAGAGTAAGTATAAAGCTGATGCGTATAAGCCTAGTGCTACTGTTAGGTGACAGAGAAGGTCCTGCATGGTTTCTGATCATCTCAAGTCTAGATCCTAATAGCACAGCAGCAGCTAAACAATATCAGAATATACCATGTGTATGCAAATAAATGCACCATTTTCTTTTTTCAATTGAAGGAATATGGAAAGAGTTGGTGTCACAGGGATGGGTCCCAGAGGTGGCCATGATGCCTTCTGGTGGCCTCATGAATCCTGCCCTACTCTGGCTCTCTGTGTATCCAGCCTCTTCATTTTTGCCTGCCACCCCTTGCTGGAAATATTGTTTAGAAAAAGGGAGGCTGCCCCAGGGTCCTAGAGTGAGTCTTACTCATCCTTCACCCTTGCAGGTCCATCACTGACCTCACAGATCTTAATCAGTTCCCATATCACGTAAGCCTTCCTGGCTGGTATCTGTCCCCCCCGCCCCGGTCATCTGTTGCCTTATGGGCTATTCATGACTTCCAATCCTCCCCTGCTATAGCTGTTTCTGTGCCTCACGGGGGTTACAAATCAATAACCTTGGTGGGGACTTGCATCATGCTATCTCAGGCCTTTTACCCTTGTTGACGCCTCGGCCTTCATGGCCTCCACCCCTTTCCTGTATCTGGTCCCTTTCTGCCTAGGCCCACTGCACCAGGCCAGGCTTCTGGTTCCAGCCCTGTCAATTATCAGTCTTTCTGGGCCTCTGGCCCTTGTGCCTCTCACTCTGGGGCCATGGTCCTAGAATCCAACCTTCTGGGAAGCTGGGTCCCCAACCTATGGTCTCTGCCCTTCTGGGATGATCTTGCCCTTCCTGGAGTTACGGGTCCTTGATCTGGGCCCTCACCCCTCCTGACCTATGGGTCCCTGGCCCTGGGTCTCACCCCTCTTGGGTTACAGGTCCCTTACCCTGGTTTTTGCCCTGCTTGGACACTGGGCCCTGGCCCTTTCTCCACTACTCTCACTATTTGCCTCACCCCTGATGGTATCATGGCAGTTGCATACCCTGCAGGTACAGCTGGAACCCCCAAACCTTGCCTGTAATCCCATACCCAAACTATCAGTATAACTAAGATGTAAATGGCCAGCAACTGCTTACTAGAAACCTCCCCTCCTGGGAAAACCAAACCTCAACAAAAGATATAATGCATTACCACTTTAACAGAAGGAAAACCTTCCCTCCCTCAGAGTACAACCAAACAGAAGCAGCTGCACCCCTAGGTTCTTGCTGCTTCCTATTCCTGGAGCGTTCCGCTCTGGCCCCTGGTCCTAGCTCAGCTACAGCCAGCTGATGCAGGGCTCCTCCTCCTCTGACTTGTGGATCCAGACTCTACCTCTACCTGGCTCAGGTACTGAGCCCTCTGACTATACCAAAAACCCTAAAATATCTGGCAGCAAAATCAAACTTTTCTCCTCCTGGGATTTGGCTCCTTGTAAGCCTTTACTCACAGTGCATGTTGCTGCTGGATCTCAACCAGTTGCTCCAGCTATCACCACCCAAATCTAGAGCTCCTTCCCTGGCAGCCTCCAGGGCCAGTCTGCCTGCCATGGTTAAAGCCCTAGGTTTGTATTTCTCCAGGGAACCACACCTTTCTGGCCAGGTGACCTCCTTGCATGGGCTACAGGTGTCCCTGAAATGGGCTTGCAGGCTTAACTCTGGTAGCTTTCTGGGACTGCCTAGCTGTTGCAGCAGTACTTTGCTTACTTCCAGGGTTTTCTTCTAGCTATATTATGGCAGAGCCATTAGCTCTGAAGTAGGTGCTTATGGCTTTCAAACCTCTCCCCAGGGCCCTGCTTTTTAGGAGCTCTTAAAAGGCAGTCTTCCACATCTGGGGGTCTTCAAGAGGAGGTTGGATAGATATCTGGCTGGGGTATTATGATCCTAGCACTCATTCCGGCCCGCGGCAGGGAGTCAGACTTGATGATCTGTTCAGGTTCCTTCTGACCCTAAAAACTATGAAACTATCTGTGGCTCTCTAAACTGTAGTTTCCCTCCCTTAAAGTAACAGGTGCGTGCTATAGGTGCCTTGTTATAGTTAGCTACTACCAGTGAAGTTCTGAAATAGTTTGTGATGGGATTACTGCTAGGATTCTTATGCATAAAAATATCTATTGAAAAAGGACAACTTTGTGTTTCTCCACAATCAAAGTTACTTTTGTGCTCTGTGTCCTTAATTCATACCTATACCGTGTTTGCTTTAAATATTAAGCATGTAATCCAAGATGAGGGAAGATTAAATATCCTGACCCCACATGATTTGGAACGCATCATCTGATCAGTAGATTAGTTCAGCAAAACAAGTGATTTATCAAAAAATGTTTTCTGTTTACTTGTGTGCTCTATAAACAGGGACAGATAGCTCTTAAGAAAAACCCCGGAATACAATATTACCCCAAAATGATATCATGAGATATTTTTTACATTCGTAACATAAGAACATGCAGCTCTGTGCACATGCATTGCAGAGCTATCCATCATTACAGGCAAATAAACATCAGAAATTAATTTTTTGCTCAGAATCTTTTTAAGATGGATAGAGTTTTTTCAGATATAATTAATGTCAAATATTATGGTGTTCTTGCTACTCTGCTGATCAGTCTTTTAAATCTGGCATTCCTTTCTCCCATCTCCTGGTGGCCTGATTTTGGTGACACTTTTTGCTGTTGGCTTGCTTACATGCTTTTGCCAGCATTCCTGACTAAGTGCTTTTTCATTTGGGACTGCATGACTGCCCTACTCACCTTCTCACTATGATGTTCACCTGCTGATTCTCTTCCTGCAGCACTTCCTATTCTTCAGAATTGACTGAGTTTTCTCCATTTTAAGCTTATTTTGGCCTTTCAAAAGAAAGTATCTCCAGGGAGAAACCTTTTAATTTGGAGCTAGATCCTGCAGATTTTTAATCATGTAAATAAGTCTTACTTAAATTGAACTACTTAGGGACCATTAATGGAAGGATTACACAGATGAGCAAGCTTCCCAGCACCATACCCTCGTGGAGTAAGATGCTGCAAGGTGAAAACAACATAAAACCCCTTGTGTCTACTACTGCAGGATATGGTTTCCATCGATCACTCACCTGTCAAATAGCTCCCCTCCTGTGACCAACTCCAGGACAAGACTGATTTCTGTGGGGGTTTCAAATATCTCCTTCAGTTTTATCTAGGAAAGATACCAAACAGAGTAATTACTTTGTTATTTTCCCCTTCACTAAGTGCATATATAACAGAGCCACCTAAAACAAATAGATTGCAGTAAGTAAAATAGAAAGTGGCAATAACAATGATTACATGGCTCATATTCCTGGCAGTTAAGTAATTTATTGTAAATATTGTTTATCCTTTTTTCCCCTTTATCTCCTCTGGGATCACTCTTTCTTTTGTTCACACCTACACACCCTATATCTTAGAGTACAGCAAATCTCTGTAGAAGGTTAGAAATTGCTTTCTTTAAAGCCCATAAATTTCCGTCCATGAATCTTCCAGAGAAAGTCTATAGAAAGGAATGCAAGGACATTCCCTCCAAAGACTAGCCATGCTAGTGCTGGACAGACCTATGTATCCTTTTGTCAGCTTCCTCTTTAACAAAAGGATTGATTTTGTAAATTTGATCCCTCTGCTTTTCAGGACCTGTAATAATATACCATATTTGCTCCCATAAAACACCCCCCACAAAATAAAACATCACCTTGTTGTTGGAAGGCAGACTGTAGAAAAAATAATTCTAGAGTCATGGCCAGCTCTGTGACAGTTTCTGCTGCCAGCTACCTTACCTAGATTGTCTCCTGGGGCACCACACTTCCTAGACACTTCATGTTTCTGAGAGCACTTAGTCTATGTCACACAAAGTTAGGCCCCAGCCCCTTGCGAAGGTAGTAGCAAGACTGTTACTTCTTTACTGTAAGTAGTTCTTTATACAAGATTCTGTAAATGAAGGGTTGTCTCCACATCACAGGCCTCATCAAAAGATACCACCACCAGCACACTTGCTGCTGCAGGCACACAAGCTACAGTGCTCAGCCAATAGCTACAGCTGTGAGAGGATTAACACAGGACTCCACGCCTTCAGGTTGCTGAACAGGCATAAACAGCAGCCACCTTGGCAGCTGCATGGCATGCACAATGTCTCTAGGAATGCTTCCTTTCCAGCAAAGAAAACAGTCTCCTGGCTTAAGATATGCATTCTGATTTTGGGGGGTGGATTTTGGTGGAAAAGGTACATGCTATACATGAGAAAATATGGTACTTTAAACATGTAACTCTGATCTAGTAACCTTAGACAAGAAGGTTCTGTAATCTAGGGATTTCACATATTAGCACATAATGAGCTATAAATGTCAATATTTAGTTCTCAGATGTAGTTAGCCATGTTAGTCTGAAGTCAAGCAGAAGGTAAAGCAGGGTGATAGCTTAGGATAAGTACAGACATTTGGGGAGGTTAGGGGGTTGTTGGATTGGGTTCAACATTGCCACTTGATCTTAGGTAAATTGGGATGGGGGATAGTAGGGGGACTGGAGGGATGGGGGCAAGCAGGCTGGGGGAGGATTGGGAATCTGATGGCGGATGAGGGAGCTGGCATGACCCACAGAGAGTTGTGGGGGCAGGTGCAACCTGCAGAGGAAGTGGGGACAGGTACGATCCATGGAGGAATGGGGGGATATGCATGACCCACAGAGAGATGGGGGCAGGTGCAACCTGTGTGGGAATGGGAGGGCCATCCAGAGTCTGG
>NW_005842060.1:2293507-2308656 GCF_000455745.1 Alligator sinensis | reverse complement strand
GAGCTGGTAGGGTTTGGCAGGATCAGGGGGACTCATGGAGTTAGTGGTGGGAATTCAGGGGGACCAGGGAATATTTTCAGCCCCCCAACTCCCTCCCATAAACCTCCCCCCATCCCTACCATTCCTTCCCCCACTGGGACTTACTTGCTCAGCTCTAGCAGTGGTGAATGCTGCTCTGGCAGCCCCTGGAGTGGCATGCAGGATGGTGGTTGAGAGGGGGAAGGGCTGGCTGGTCCTCAGGGAGAGTGAGTGGCTGGGGGGCTAAAAGTAGCCCAGTGCCAGGCCAGGGGTATGAGAAGTACAGCCCCAGGGCTGGAGCCATGCAGAGAACTGTACAGAAGTTCCATGCATTGGTCTAACCTAGCTCGATTAAGTTTGAGTGTACATTGATGCAGTTCTATCTTGGACTGAACTTGGCCATTTTGAGACTGGTCGGTGTGCATGGAACTTCTGTATGATTAAGGGTTTAGATTAATTTCTGATCATTGAGACCCATCGGAGTATAAGGTCCAACCTGGGCTGAACTAAGTTACATCGGGTGACCATTTTGAACCTGATCTACCCTCTCCCTAGCCCCCGCCAAATGTTTGTACTTAGCCTCAGAGACTAACTGGTTCAGAGTGCCATGTTCATAGGCAACCATCTGCTTTGTATATCTGATGAAGTAGCTTATTAGCTACACAGCTTACACTATTGAAATCTTAGACACCGTATACAGTTTAAAGAGAGGAGACAGAGTAGAAGAATGGAAAAGCACCAAACTTACAATGTTTGGATGTGAGAGGCGAAGTAAAACTCCGATTTCAGTTCGCACAATTTTCTTGTCTACCTGGTTAAAAGAAAAATAAACATGAAAAGTTGAATGTTATACTCTTCTTATGAAAATCTAAATATATTGCTGCTTACAAGCAATATTTCTAGATTTCATATGAAAAACACTTCAAAATGTGATCAATATCAAACATAATATATGGTTCTCTCTTAATTGAAAGGTTTTTGTGGAAGAGGGCAAAAATTTTTCCCCAGGGGGACATGCTAAAATGAAAATGGATGAAAGACAAGCCAGAAAAAGTATCAAGAGACTATATTTTCTGTTTAAATTCAGTTCTTCTATATTTCCATTTACCATAATGTACTTACACAGGGGAGGGATTTAGTCCAGCCTATTTCACGGAGGGGACACACCAGTCAGGCAGGAAAAGACTGCATGCCTTTTATGATATATTTTGCTCTATGCAGAATACTAAGGTCCCAAATCCTTCAACCACAGTTCAGATTCAACTCTAAGGTGTGACTTTCTTCAAACACAGATGTAGTTTATAGGTACATCTTGTCACATTTGGGTACTGAAGTATGCAAAGGAAAAATAACCTGTCAATTTTTAAAACAAATTCTAAGATTTGTGTTTTTGTTGTTGTTAAAGTAACCAATATGTTTATAAAAAAACCCATTTAAGTGACAGATACTTTCACAAAACAAAGAGCAATTCTGAATAAATATTAATCTTTAACATATTTCTTCAGTAGAACTTATCAATTCAATGTTCCTAACTGAATAAGAATAAGTGAGTTACTCATTAACTTCATCCAAATTGCTAACACCACTGAAGTTAAACATGAGTATTTATTTATATGTGGAAGATTTTGCCATCAAATGCATGCCACTATTCTTGTAACTGTTTCAGTGGTGATAAGTTTTCCATTTCCTGATAGCCTGTAGAAACATTTGGGATCTAGCTATTCTATTCCTTGTGTACATTCCTGTAACTTTAACCATCCTGCAGGAAAGGATTTTTTAATATTTGTTTTATGCAAGAGTTTAACAGAATCCAAGGAAATTTACCCTTTACATTAGGAAATTGCTGGCTGAAGGCAAAAATAATTTATACTTGAGGTTCGTGCTTTTACTAAGAAAGCACAGTTGTGAATATTGTGATTTTGGCTAGAAAACAGGTTACACAAATAACTGGAAAAAATCTTCCTTTATAGAATCAGATTTCAATTTTGAGAGAGAGAATACTGTGCTTAATCAAAATGTTTGGGCTTTTTTTTTAAACCTCTTTAATACAGGCAAACGTATTTCACTTCAGACTTTGTCATTTCTTTAAAAAAAAGAGGCTATGCTGTTTTCAATCCTATGTGAAGAATCTGATTGTACCTATATTCCTGTGCCTTAGCAGACTACCAAAATATGGGTGGGAGACAGAACTCTTTCTGGGATTGGGCCAAGGCAGGACTCCCCCAGGAACTAAGAGCCATTATGAATCTTATTGCTTTAAGCTCATGGCACAAGGTGTACTTCTTTGATCTTGTCTTTTCTAGGATAAATACATGAAAACCTAAATACTTAAAATACAACTATAAGTGCACACACATATTTATTATATATGTGCACATGTGTGTGTGCACACACACATGACAGATTAACAGGAATTAGGGAGATAACAGTAACCATGAAGCCAATTGATTCATTCACCCCTGCCTGAATAGAAATGATGCTGCCTCTCCCATATATGAGTATAGGAAAGCAGAGCTAGAAGGGACCTCAGGAGGCCATCTAGTTCAGCCGCCTGCTCAAGGCAGGATCAGTGTAAGTAAACATGCTGAAGAGTCTAGCTGGAGGAAGCATATCACAGGAATCAATAAAACACTATGCTAAGTGTATTATTAGGCAGGGGAGGATGCAAGGGGATTCAGTGGTACAGCTGCACCCTACTTTCATTCTTGGTCCACCCAAACTTTAAAACCAATTGCCTACAGGGGCAGCAGCATTTCTATTCAGGTAGGGCTGAAAGAGTCAATTGACTTCATGGCTCATTGTCACCTCTTTAATTCATTCATTCTCTCCACTCCACAGGTGTTAATGGCCCCTTATCCTTGTTAATGGTATTGAAGTTCCATTGTTCAAGCTATCCTATCTTCTGCAATTGTGTTGTCTGTTAGTCCTTCCTGGTGATGTCTGTCTTCTATTTCATAGCCCTGCAGACTGTTTTTAGCTTTAGCTAAAAATCTTAAGTCAGGTGTGATAATATTAATTCAGATGTAGAAAGACTGACAGTGAAGTATTGGAAGCATGCTCAAAACACTCAAGAAGTCTAGATTTCTTTTTTATGAATATGAACAGGAGACTTACATTTAAATATAATGTTAAATGTTTGTTAAAAGCCTCGTTTGTTGGGTTTTTTAAACTTTATATATAAATCTAGCAACTTAGTACATATTCCAATAATTTTGCTTTTAGCCTAAACTGAATAACATAGTACTAACTTCCCTAGCATTGTAATAACGCATCTCATTTCTCTTTAACTAGAAAAAAATACTTGTTGTGTTACATGTGATGATGAACCATACCATCTGCACCTCCCTTTTCAAAATTCTAGGTCTGTCCATGCATTTAGATATGTTGACTCTGGGAGCGTGTGAGTGCAGAAAGGCAGAAAAGAAAAAACTTGGCAGTGTGCAAGAGAAAAACAAGAGCGATAATGTCTAATATTTGGAAGAAAATTGAGAGCAACTAGCCTTTTGAAAATTTTACCATGGCTTCTTTTGGATTTATCATCTACTAAAAGCAAGACTGGGGTTTTTTTTAAGACAGATGTTACATCTTACACAGATGTTACAGGCTTGGTTTAGGAATTACTAAGTGAGTTTCTGTAGCTTCTCTTATGCAGGTGCTGAGACTAGATGATCATAACGGTCCCTTCTGACCTTAAAATCTATAACATCAATTTATCTAAGCTGTTTTTGTATAAAGAAGTGAACTGAATGGCCATTACAGTCCTGTATAAATTGTCGCGTACTGTGAAGTCAGACACGTGGCTTTCAGCACATCATATACCTTTTCTGGATTGACTGGTAAGGGAATTAATAGCAAGGAACTGGAACTGCAAATAGAACTAGTCAGGAATTTTCTAGTAAATAGGTTTTAGATGGACACATCAATCTGTTGAAACTAAAATTTTTCACGGGAACATATGTACCAGTTTCAAAAAGGTGGAATGTCTGGTCTGCAGGAAAGAGAGAGAGACTGCCCAATTCAAACCAGATACTTGAACCTCAAGTTTCCCATATCCCAGAGGACTGCACCAGGCTGTTGGCTATCCTGGGGTGACTATCTCTCAATATCTCCTGTTGGTGCTGTTCACCTTTTTAAAAATAATTAAATATTAATTTAATAAGACCACCAGAGAAGCTGACTCTACAGTCCAGTGGTTGAAGCATTCACCTGTGACACAGAAGACTGAACCAGGCAGTGCAAAGACTTGAACGTGGGTTTTTCACTTCCTAGGCAATTGCCTTAACCTGCTGGGAGGATCTGAGTAGGATTTCATACTCCAGTCACACAATGACCTTGGTTTTATACCAATAGAGCAGTGGTTCCCAAACTGTGGGTTGTGACCCCAAATGCAACCTCAGTGGATGGGGTCATGGGGGTGGAGGGCTGTGGGTTGGGAGTGAGGGGTCATGATGAGGAAATGGGGCCATAAATGGGGTCATGCTGAGGAAAAGTTTGGGAAGCACTGCAATAGAGATTTTTTTTTTAAATCTCCTAATTTTTTTACATTATGAGAACCATTTCCTGCACAGCTTTCTTTAAACACTTACTATGAACACCGTTCTGCAAAACTCCAGAACGTGTGCTGATGTATGAGGATTGCTTGTGTGAGTAAATAGTTACAGGATCAGGCCTTAAAACCTTGATTCAATTCCTTCCAGCCAGAACGGTTTCAGAAGATTAGAGGCCGATTAATTCTAGACCTGTTTTCACAGTTCTTGTAAAATGTCTATTTGTGTCATTAGGTATCAAGAAAATGAAATGAAAAGAAAATATTGCACTGGCAGCTATTCCCCTATTATTCCCCCATGAAGCCTAATTAAATGTGCCAATCTACCTTCGCTTCATAGATTGCGAGGCTGGAAGGGACCTCAGAAGATCATGGAGTCCAGCCCCCTGTACCAGGCAGGAAAGACAACTGGGGTTAGGTGACCCCAGCAGGTGACAATCCAGTCTCCTCTTGAAGATTTCCAGGGTAGGTGATTGCACCACCTCTGGAGGGAGCTTATTCTTGTGTGCTGGAAGTACCAACCGAACACTGTACAGCTCATTTTCTCTATTTCTAATGCATTGAGACTATCTAGGAATAGATAGACACAATAAGATTTTCCAAATTCTAAAGAAGGTTTAGACCTTCTTTCAGAACTACATTGGTATTGCTGACGTATGATACAAGTCTTAAGGACAAGGACCCTGAATTTATCCAGTTGATAGAAACAAACTGAGAAAGGAAGGAAAGTCAAGTGAGTTGGGAGCTATCCCTAGGTTCTGTTTCAATTTCCTGTTTTGAGAGAAACTTACTGTATGAACTGTGTCATGTTACTGAAACAGAGAACCTGTGTTCTCCATCTCACAGAGATAATAATACTTCCATACCTCCTGCCATGTTTTGAGAACAAAGACATCTCAAGATTCTGTGGTGCTTAGATACTCTGGTAATGGAAGCTATATAGGTAGCAGAGACTTAACATTTTATAAACAGCCTGGAAAAACTATAATAAAATAGCTACTTGGATAAATCTTAAAAGAGAATTGTGCAAGTTTTTCTTATAGTAAGAGCATCAACATACATAGCTGTCTCATTAGTGAGCTTTTATACTCATTTTCTTGCCAACTCCCATGTAAAGTATCACTTACACCACCAGATATATCACCACTTAATTTGGTCCAGCTACTTCCTTGAGAGATGCATCTACTTACATCAGGTCTCAATTCAGTTTCATGCATTTATACTACAAACAAGCCAGTGGTTGGCATTTGTTAGGATAAAAGTCACAGTTTTTCATTTCCCCCTCTAAAAGGCCCTGCCACATATTCAAATTAAAGTTGGACAGAAAACAGCTATAAAGTTGTTACACAATAAGCACTAACTTTGTAGTTGTTTGGCTCTTTTTATAGCTGGATGGACATTGTTATGGAGTGATAATTACTTTGCCTGTGTGGCCAGTCTAAATTTATTGTGCAATTAACCAGTTAATTCAGTGTTAATTACTTTGCACCTGTAGCCAGTCATACTTTACAGGTGTGACAGGGGCCTAATGCATATATTGTTATAAAATATTTGACATATAATTAAAAAACCCTGTATATACATTGTTTCAATTATACATTTTTATTTAAATTCTGCTAAGCTCTATGAACAGTTTATCTGAAAGTACTCTACCTAACATTTAGAAAAAAAATATATAGTCAGATACTCTATACTCATCTGGTTTGTGCATGGGTGGATCCAGGATTTTGGAAAGGGGCAGCAGAGCAGCACCCTACACTGCAGGGGTGGCTGCACTCCATGCTCCCACACCAGAGTTGGCAGATTGTGGGGGACTTATTTTAAGTCCCTCAAGCAGGTACAAGTCTTCTCTTCCCCTTCCTTCCCTCCTGTGGTCAGCAGTATATCCCCTTCCCTCACCCACCACTACTGTCACTGTTCTCATCTGAGCCAGGGAATGGGGGGGGGGTGCTCTAAAGCCCCACTTCTGCCCCACTGCTGCTGGGCTTCACAATGGATCCAAACTCAGGTGTGTTACCTTCCCCTGTGTCTGTTCCTGGGCTGGCAAGGAACACCAGAAGGACCAGACAGCAAGGAGGAACCAGCCCACAGTGGAATGGACAGGAACAGCTCAGGAGATCCATCCAGCCCCTGTCCTGAGGACAGCCAGAGACAGCAGCAGCAGTGGGTGATAAAGGAGGGCAAACAGGGAAAGAAGAGGAGAGGAAGGCAGCAGGAGATGCTTACTTGCTTTGGGGACTTAAAAAAAGTCCTCAGCTGCTCTTCCCTTGGCATGGTCAACTGAAAGGGGGAGGGAGGGGGAGGGTGTTTGTGCCACTGCACTTCCCTGGATTTGTGCAAACCCAGGATTTGCCAAAAAAAGGTTTTGCAAAAGTAGAACTCTCTGCCCACATGCACTTTACATGTTCAATATATGCATCAGCTGTAACCACTGTGCTAAGCTTCATTCAGTACAATGAAGGGTTGCAGAGTGTTACTTACATGAGTAAATTCCTTTCACTAAGAATAAAGCCTGCAGAATCAGGATTTTCTTGAAGTAGGAAAATCAGTGTTAGAAGGCAGCAGTTCACTGGTTTTCATTAATTTAGTGATTATCTTTGGATGATGAGGAGATTTTCCTATGATTTTAATCTGCACTAAGAAGACCAGAGTATATTTCTGTTTAGTAATTTTCATCCAAATTATGTGCTCTCTAAGCACAAAATTCCTCTTCTAATGAAAAAGCTGCTGTAATTATGAATGCTGATTTAGATGATTATTGATGCTGCAACTAAACTAACTTTGTTTGCCATCTCCAAGCCTTATATTTCAGGACAGGTCAATATCAAATCAAAAGAAATTTGTTGGGATGGGTGTAATAGCCAGAATTCCACTCTGCTGAATTGGCATGTGCACTTTCATTTGTGAAGTGGTTTCTCAGGCCAACCTGAGTTGGTTACAAGTGACATCCTCACTACTGACCTTTGGGAAAAAAAATTCCAGTAAACACAGATATACCTTAAAGCAAAGCTCCTATGTAGCATGTAATTATCCATATCAATATTTGCATATTTCAATGGTTTATCCATGAAGATATGCAGAATGCTAAACTGCCAAAAGTCAATCAATAGGCAGACATGGCTATGAGGCGCAACATGGCACTATACATTAGGTCAGGGGTGTTTAACTTCTGGCCTGTAGGCCTAATCTAGCTCCCAGCATCGTGTCATCCATGGCCTTGTATGCTAAGTCAAATGTGCAGGGTGACAAGGGGCCAGTCTCAGCATATGGAGCTGGGAGATGATGCAGGGCGCCTGGAGCCTGGTTCAGGCATGTAAGACAAGGCAGGGGCAGCACACAGACCCAGAGCCTGATCCTAACATGCAGGACCAGGCAAAAGCGGAGTGGGGCCCAATCCTAATGGGCAGAGGTGGGGCAGGGCTCTGGGGCCTGATCCTGGTATGCAGAGTTTAGTCCCCCCAGACTGGCCCTGTGTTCCTTATCTGGTCTACAGGACCAAAAGGTTGAGCACCATTAGATTAGATATACATTGCATTAGTACTGGTATTCTGCTGAAAACCTACCATATGCTAGGCCCTGTCCACACAAATAGATTACAAGATAAGCTATGTCTGAATGGTAGAGACAGATATACAGTCAAACTATTGTATATCTGCAATTCTTCCATATACAGTGGCTAGGTTAAAAATCACATGCTGAGAAGAACTGAAATGATACAAAAAATATTTTATGCCTTTTCCCTTTCTGTCATCCTTTGGTTATTGCTTGTCCTCTCAGATGGTGAATTCTTTTGGGCAGGGCTTGGGTCTTCATGTATGTCTAGATCAGTGATACACAACTGGGGGTGCCACTGTGCACCTTTGAAGAGTGCTACCAGGAGAGAGAGAGGCAAGACATGCTTGAAGATTTAGATGATTATTTCATCATTTAGATGAAAGTGCAGGCTCTTTCCTGCCAGCTGCTTCTCCTCCTTCCCAGTCCCCCTTGAAACAAGTGAGCACTATTAATAAATTAGTTTCTGTAATGGGGTGCTGCTCAATTCACAAAAGTTATGGAGAGGTGTCTCTAGCCTAAAGCATATGAGAACCACTGGCCTAGAGAGACTGCAGTATACCCTGAGAATTACTGCAACATAAAATATGATTTTTAATGCATGTCAAGGATTTGTCTATCAAGTGACCTTTGCAGCAGCATCACAAGGGTGAAGCAACCATGCCAGTTGCTCCAAGTGCTGACTTGGGGGTGGAGGAGGAGGCGGGGAAGAGTAATATTAGCTGCTGTTACAGATGCATAATCACGCCAGTGGCACGTGTGGTTGAATAAAGTTAAGACTTTATATTTAGGCACCTGAATAAAAGTGGCCTCACTTCCAGAGGTGCTGAGCACCCTGCATCTGCTACCATTCATCATCTCTCCATTTATGTGTTTACATGTAATTGCACTTGTATTTTGTTATTCCACAGCGGAATATTCATGTCCATTTTGGTAAAAAAGCTACACACTGTGCTGAACAAAAGTTGCAGCTGTATTACTGGATACCTTGAATGAATGAATGTCTGTAGTCTCCATCTACCTGCTGGGAATGCTCCACCAGAAATCAGGAAAGTAGCAGCAAGCCTAACAGAACACACCCGGCAGATTGAAAACAAGAGGCAGCTGCTACATGGCCACATTGCAGCTCCCAGTAGACTAAAATCACCAAAAAGTTTGCCCTCTACAATGCAGCCACTGAATGAAACAACAACAGGCATATGAATAAAAATGTAGCAGTCATGACTAGAGATGACTCAGGAGGGTGTTTGGATGAATATCAAAACTGCCAAACATCTCCCAGCAGGTGCAGAGCTTGATTGGCCAACATGGAGAATCTCTGCTTGAACTTCCCTCAGATAGGGGTTGGTGAGATGAAAGTTAACATGCAACTGTGGGGATATTCCAACGATACAGAAACCATGTGCAGACATGGAGGTAACTTTCAGATTATAGAACACCTACTGGCCTGCCCACATATGGGGAAAGCATACACCAAGAAGGACCTTGCTAAGGCTACAAATTGAGCACGAGTATGCACCTGTTTCTGGACCCAAATTAGAACATAGTGACAGGACATGAAAAGAAGAGATGTAACAATTTGAAAATGCTGGTCTTTGTAACATGATCTTGAAATTGTATCAGTGGGTACTGCTAGCTGCAAAAGCTGCTTCTCGCTAAACATAAGCAACTCTGAGAGAGAGTAAATTGCAAGCTGTAAACAAATTAATCTTGGGTTTTTCCTCAACTACTGTACCACAGTATAATTTTGTACCTCAAAGAAGTCTCACACATGTCTCCAACATAACCAAACATTATATTAAACCAAACAATTCAAGTCATAGATTTAAATTTCTCTGCATCTGTGGGGTGCATGCTGGGACTGGTTATTGTCTTGCCATTACACTCTACTAAAATAGTTCCTAAGAAATAATACATGTTGTTCTGTGATAATGTGGTAACTACACTATAACTCAACAGTCCTTTGTACTCTGTGTTGTCAATGTTTCTGCTAATTACTACCTTAAAATCTTGTTATTACTTTGGCTCCTTATCTTTGAAGATAGTTGGTTTGAAAAATTAAAAACCATGCTAAATTGTTTTGTGGTCCACTAATCTTCTGAAAGTCATTACTCTAGACTAGAACACAAATGAGATATTTCTCTATCTCCCTATACCAAAGTCACTTTTGTCTTTATAGATAAATTAAAGGTTGATAAAGAACATGCTAACCAATTAACAGAAATAACTTCAAAGGTAGCTCTTTTGGCATGGTGTTTTCAAATAGCACAACACGTTACAAACTGATTTATTTTTCTTAATCGAGTCTTAAGCTGAAACATATATTTGCAGGTGCTACCTACAGACACAGGTGAAAAGTAGGTGTACAAATTTAGGTAACTTACTAAAATATTTTAGTTATTAATAAGACAAGAATTGAGCATGTGGTCCACATGAGATCCTATTAGACTGGAAAAGAGGAGTATTCATATGTACAAACTGAATTTAGGAGTCTCCCAAACACTCCATCAATGAATAGTTATTAGGACTTCCATTAGGCTCCTCTGCAAAAATTTCAGAAGGAAAATCTGCAAGTGGCTATAGCACGATTCCAAATAGCTCTCAGGCAAGGTAAAGAAAAAAAAGTCTAGAAAAGAGCTATGACTTCCCAAAGATATATATTTTCAATGAGAAATAATGTACAGATTGAAATGTTAGATATGTATAATTAATTCAAGCAGCTGCTAATTAGGGTACTAGAAGAACATATTCATTAATACTGGCAGTTTTTACTTCATTACATAACATGTATATAGCACAGTAGATTTTAATGCTTCACAAACACAGACTCCAATTCTTCAAGTTGCTTTTTTGTTGCTTGATGCCTGAGAGCCCACTAGAAACAGTGTCAAGCAAGCTACAGAATTACAGCTATAGACAGGACCGTGCTCTGTGCTAAAACAGGCCATGTTTAAATAAGATAGAAGAACACAAAACAAGTCTCTAGAAATCAGCACTCTAGTGCAAGTACAAAGATTATTAATGATAAGATGTGAGGCAAGGGTGTTTGAAGATGTGGCTTTTACAAAGATATCAGAAGTAGGAAAGCAGGAAGTTGGCAGTTGGTAGTTAGTACCTTGAGGTACCAGGTGCAGCTTGTAAACACTGAGATGGTGGGGCAGATGGAGCGTCCCACAGGCCGGGAGGGGGAGGGTCTCTGCATGCTCAGCGGTGGACCTGGAAGTGGACTGGAAGTACTTCTGGTCCACTTCTGGGTCTACTACGGAGTGTGCGGGGGCCCTCCCTGTACCCTTCTAGCTTGGCAGTCTGCCACAGGGGAACCCTGGATGTCCCCCCACAAGGCCCAGGAGGCACCAGTCACTGAGCTGGGGAGCAGAGGATCCCCTGCATGCTCCACAGTGGACCTGGAAGTGGACCAGAAGTGCTGCTGGTCCACTTCTGGGTTTGCTGCCGAGTGTGCTGGGGACCCCCTGACACTCCCGTGGGACACCCCATCTAACCCACCATCTCAGCATTCACAAGTTGCCTGGTACCACGAGGTATGTAGAAAAAACATTTAAAGCTGTGCCAAATTTTCTTTGAAAAAAAACTGCTTTTTTTTTTCTTTTAAGCTTGATAGACTTTTCTGGCTACCCCTCTGTTGAGATGAATATTGTATCTCAATAGAACACATTAAAGAATATTTTAAATCACAGCAGTAGTTTCATAGTGCTACAGAATCTCCTATTTACTCAACAAGGAGTTTTCACTTCATGTATGGCTAAAAACTTCTCATAGTGATTTCATAAGTCAGTTTTCACTCTTAATGTAAAGAAAGAGAGTACATTTTTATCACTCACATGCACACACAGATATAAACATTTAATTGGTTCACAACTTTTAGAATTTACCCTCTATTGTACATGCTTTATAGTGAAGGACTGCATCTGCAAATTGTCCAAATGTGCCTATATTTAGCTTATTTGGTGCTTAACTGTCTGTGCCTGTAAACATCCAGGTACTTAAAGTCATTTTGACACATAAATTAGTTGTGTGCAATTTTATTCCATTGACAGAAATGGAAAACAATGAAATATCAGAATATAGCAGCATCATTACCTAATAAGAAGGAATTTTTCAATTTAAAAGGTAATGGTTTTGGCTTTTAACTAAAATATAATCTGTACAGTGATGTCCCAAGTATATTCACAGAAACTGTAAGATGAAAGGAGTTAGTTCGTAAGATCAAGGGACAGAATTTAACACAGTGTATTTTGCAAATATGAATGGAGTTCTGACTTTATCATCATTGTGCACCATTTCTGTTATAGAATGATAACAGTAAAACCTAACTAGAATCACACAGTATATTAAAGACATCATCTGACCCCATCTGGACTGTGTCTATTGCCCTTTTTTGATGTCACTGGTGACATTACAGAATGATACAACCTGGGTTACTGTGGAATTTGAGAGAGAGCTGGTAACATGAAACAGTGTATTTAAAACCTGCATTCAAAATTAGTTATATGCTGAATACAACATGCCTAATCATTTGATATGATTTAGTTATCTGACTAATTTAGCTGTTATTTCAGCTCCTGACTCATTTGTGAACTGACTTCTGCAAGTGTGTTCATTCAATGTCAAATAATTTAGGCAAACAAATTTCAGCCTGTGAGGTAACCATGAATTGCTCATTTCAACTCTGTATTCATGGTGTGTGACTGCTCAGTTAAGTTGTATAGCAATTAAGTTTCTCCTCTCTGAATTGGTAACTGAAACAATTTAAACCGGAATAATGCCTAAATAAAAGATGAATACATTTTTTTTCATACTCAAGTACTCGTTCGAATGAATATTTGTCAAATGGCCACCCAAATTTTCATTAAAAATGCATAATTATGTAAATGAATGCATAAATTGATAAGTAATACCTTTCCAAATAGAATTAGTGAGTCTTAAGTGATATTATCAATTTTAGATAAATAACATTCCACAACAGACCCAGGGATAGCAGACCCAGGTAAAAATCAATAGATTCTAGGTGACGGGATACTCTGAGAAGTTTCACTTGTCGTGCCTTGTTTTGTTTAAGCCAATGGGGGCCAATCTTTTTGGCAGGCATGCCACAAATGAGCCCCACACTCTCCCTGAGTGCCATTCTGATCCCTTTGATCAGATCCTGTCGGCAACACAGGCTCAACTGTAGCTACTGCCACCGCTCTCCCTAAGACAAAACGCAAAGTCTTTGTTGCAGGAGACTCCATCCTGAGGGGGACTGAGGGGGCAATCTGCTGCCCCGGCCCCTTAGCCAAGGAAGTCTGCTGCTTCCCGGGAGCCTGTATCTGAGACATCGCAGAGAGGATCCCTAAGCTCCTCCGGCCCACTGACCACTACCCTGTGCTCATTATCTATGTGGGCACAAATGACATGGCTCAGAGCAATCCCAGCCAGGTCATGAAGTGCTACAGGGATTTGGAAGCAGGGCTTAAGGGACTGGGGGTGCAGCTGGTGTTTTGGTGTTTTCCTCGATCCTTCCAGTTTCAGGCTACGGTCTGAGGAGGGAGAGGAGGATCAAGGTAGTGAACCAAAGACTGCGGCGCTGGTGTCATTGTGAAGGCTTCAGCTTTCATGACCACAGTCCGCTCTTTGGTGAGAGAGGCAGTTTGCTGCTGGGAAGGGACGGCCTTCACCTCTCTCTGCTGGGGAGGAGGCTCTTCTCAGCCAGACTGGCTGATCTGCTCTACTGGGCTTTAAACTAAGCATGCCAGGGGATGGGGGGACTACTGTCACTGCTGGCCCACTGAGCAACCTTTGCAAAGCCAGCAGGCCAAGGCACTTAAGGGAGCCCACGCCTGCCCCAGCCCTGGAATGATCTGTAGGCAAGGCAGAGGCCCCTAGAGGGACGCTCGTGTGCCTGTACACAAATGTCAGGAGCTTGGGAAATAAACAGGAGGAACTTGTCCTCCTGCTTAACACAAATAATTATGATGTCATAGGGATAACCGAGACCTGGTGAGACTCCGCCCATGACTGGGCCACAGGTATAGAAGGCTATACCCTGTACAGGAGAGATTGAGTGGACAAAAGGGATGGGGGTGTAGCTCTCAATGTTAAGGAGAGCTACGTGTCCCTGGAAGTTGACATTGGTGCCCAGGGTGGATGACTGGAGACCCTCTGGGTTAAAATATGTGGGGAACACAGCACAGGGGACATGATGGTGGAAGTCTACTACAGACCTCCCACCCAGGATCAAGAGCTTGACCAGGAGTTCGCCAGGGAATTGGCTGAGGCTGCATGCTCCTGGTGCACAGTTGTCATGGGAGACTTCAACTACCCAGACATCTTGTGGGAAGAGTGCTCAGACAAATCTGAACAGTCACAAAGCTCTCTCACATGTGTGGATGAGCTCTATCTGACTCAAGAAGTCTACGGGCTGAAGAGAGGTAAAGCGCTGCTTGACTTGGTACTGGCAACGGGGTACAACCTAATCAGTGACTTAATGATCGAAGGGAAGCTGGTGAAAGTGACCATGAGCTGATCACCTTCACCATCCGCCGTAAAGCTGGCAAGTCAGTCAGCAATACAGAAGTCCTTGACTTTGGGGAAGCTGACTTTGACTTTGATGAAGCTCCCTTAAGCTAAATCAGAGTCTCCCAGCATGCTCTGTAGCCCTGGGCTATGCTGTGCTGTCTGCTCCAGAGAGCAGGGCTGGCCCCGCTCCTCTGCTCTCTAGCCGGAGCAGGGGTGGGGATATGGCCAGACACCGGCCCAGCATGACCTCTTATTTCCCCCCCTCCCGCACCCCGGGAGCGGGCGCCGCGCGGCCGACCCGGCCGAAGCGCGGGTCGGACCGCCGCGACGGTCCTCCACGAGCGGGACGAGCTCCCCGAAGCGGGCGCTCCGGGGCACAGAGTCTGACCTTAGGGGGACGAAGGCGTTCCGGGGGCTCGGGCCGCCCCGCTTGCCACCGGGCGGGCAAGCGGCGGCGGGCCCGAGGGGACCCCGGGTTGCCTGCGAGGCACCCCAGCCGCGCCCGGCGGGGGCGGGG
>NW_005842060.1:2292400-2293372 GCF_000455745.1 Alligator sinensis | reverse complement strand
CTGTTTCCCTGGGGGCCGACGCGGCTGGGGCCGCCCGGAGGGCAGACTCCACCCCTCCCACCTCCTGCAGAGGCTAAAGTAAGCAGTTGATAAGGAGAGGGGGAGGGAGTGTGAGTCCCCTCAGTCTCCCCCAGGACATGGGGGAGGGGGAAGGCTGGGGAACTGGGCGGATCCCCTGCCACTTGTGAGCACAGAGCCAAGCCCTGCAGGACCAGACTGAGAGGTGGGAGGTGCTAGCAAAGTTATCTGGCACAATCATCAGTGATCACGTGTATGTGCTGGAGATGGAGCTAAGGGAACAGGAGAGGGTCCCAGACAGCTTGAGTCAGCATGACCAAAAAAAGCAAAATTACATTTACATTATAAAGCATAACCTGTAAATGGTGGGAGACTGGAATACCTATGCGGGGTCTTTCCAAATACCTGGCTGGGAGGAGACACTCTGCCCTCAGGATTATGTAAGACTTATGCAAGGTTTTCTATTGTCGTTTTGGTTTATTACATTCCATTTAAGGTAGACTATGCTGTGTGTGCTCTCACTGTGTTTTACTAGGCTGTATCTTAGCTTAGGCAAAGGTTTTGATTGTTCTGTTATGTGCTTGAGGTTGCAGAGTGCTGTGTTCAATGCTTGCTTCAGAAAAAGGACTATTCTTATTCAAACTTTTATGACCTCAATGAACTTTTTATGAACTTTTTTATGAACTTTATGAACTCAACCTTTTTCCCCACCCCACTTCCTCAGTTTGGTGGGCACTTCCGCCCACACCCAGGCAGACCCAGGCTAGAGTCCCATGTGGGCCAGGGAGGGGATTTAAATCCCCACCCTCCAGCGTGCTAGCCCTGGGCTGGTGCCTGGCCACACCCCCACTCCAGCAGGGGTGGGGGGTGAGAACCTTGGAGGGCTTTCTCTCTTCCCTCCCCTTTGGTAGTGGCTGGGAGGGGGGCCCTTCGGCAGGGGGGGGGGCGTTTGTT
>NW_005842060.1:2288254-2292376 GCF_000455745.1 Alligator sinensis | reverse complement strand
AATTGTTTTGGGCAGAGGGCAGCTTACTGAATTTTGGCAAGCCATCAAGGGCTGCATGACAGGCAGCCCAGAGCATATTAATATTAATTTTCTAAATTTTTTAGGGGCCCCATGGGCTGGATAGAATTGCTTAGCAGGCTGCATTCGGCCCGCGGGCTGCATTAAGCATCACAGCAGCAGCAGTTTCTATGGCTTAAGATCCCACTGGCCAAAGTGCAAGCAAAATCTGTACATGATCTACAAGGAGCAGAGCAATGAACAGCTCAGCTCCCTAACTGCTTCTATTCAGTTACTTAAAAAAGAGATCTTTCTTTGTAGTATTTCATTCTGTCTTTTAAAGACAAGGTATGTATCTTATTTTGGAGCACATTCTATGTGAGATAAATATAGTATTTTACGGGGCCACTGCTTTCATAGGGCTTCTCTGCTAATTCCATGTATAGACCTAGTTTAGATATACGACAGGAACATTTTTAAATGTTACTGTCTTACCACATATCTGTACAGACTCTCACAGAAGCAGAAACCTGGGTTGATAGGAACCTTTCTGTATTACTAATAGCAACAAGCTGTCCTAGTTTTGACTATGGGACAAGATGTCAAGGTAAGCCTCAGAGCCAGCTTCATTCAACAAAATTCAAGGCTATACTTGCAACAAATCAAGGATGATTCTAGGTAAAATATAGTAAGTCATGCTGCTGCTCCAGGGAATGAGCTTCAATAGCCTGCTAACAATTTCTACAATCCAAAAGACTGTGTGCGCCCTGGTATGGTAGAAGCATAGAAATAATAATAATAATAAAAATCTTCCATTTACTCCTAAATTTCCTAAATCTTATCCCTACTCTGTCTCAAGTAAAAGTGGGGCTCTTAAAAAAAAAAAAAAATCCATTGCCATACATATATCTGCCTCTATCTGAATGTAAAATTGTGCTCTATAACTTCAGGATAGACTACTAATGGCTTTACCATTAACTAAAGCGAAAAAAAAATGTGATTTAAATAATGTTACCATAATGCTGAGCTGAGCCTCCTATACAGTTATGTATTAACTACAGTCTCCACAGATAACACATATGGTTGCCATGCAACAAATCTAAAGGGGTACCAAATACTCTCTTAGCTCATTATTGTTTGAGCTATATATATGTATACGTAAGCACCATTTTTGCCAAGCCCATAGAAAATATGGAGATTCTTTTTGCCAATTATTATTAATATTGCAAAGGAAAATGCATATCCGCCACCTTGCTCTTCAGCACGCACGTGACCGGGGGCAATTCTGAGATGTACAGAGAGATGTTTGCTTCACTGGGCCTGGCCTGTATGTTAGTAAGGGAGTAGACAGTATGGGGCATGCTATGTCATTCAAGGATCCCCTTCTGCCAGGGCTTCTGCTGCTGTCCTTTTAGGACACCCAGACTCAAGAATGAGGTGTGCTGTTTAATTGTCAAAGATAAGAGTTTCAATAAGTACCTCTAAAACTCTCTGTTTTGTGGCTGTGGACATCAATATCTATTAAACAATTCTCATTCTCTATTGCTATGGCTGATAAACTGAACAGGTGTATAGCCAAAGCTAAAAAGGAATTAGAAGTTAATGCCACCTCTTAGATGCTATCTTTATGGAACAGACAGTGTGTGCTCAGTGTTTGAAAGCATACTGCTGTTGTCCTACACTAGCAAGAAAAACAACCCCTAAGAGCCTCTGGATCTGCCCTATTTTATACAGAGGGGTCTCAGCCACTTCCATGGCAATATCTGCCCCTCAGGATGATTCATGGGAAGGTATCACACTGGGGTGGATTAACATCAGCAAGGATAAACCCTGACCACCCACTAAGGCCATGGGAATTGGGCAAAAAGTATATTAATACAGCAGAAGGCAGAGCCCACCCTTATAAGTTCTAGGTAGAATTCCTGCTTCATCATATCCTCCAGGTTTGGGGCCAGGTGCCATGACTTTTTCCAAAGTTTGGGAGTAAGAGAAAAACTTACTTTATTTTCTTTTGTTTAAATCCTAGTCCTAAGAAACTATCTTCCTGGGAAGAATTAAAAAGCAAATACTGATGCATAAGCACCTGGCTGTTGTGATCTGTGGGCTATTTGAAGTTGCAAAGAAAAGACAACTGGGGTACTGGGACTCAGGAGAAGTGAGACCAATTCTCTGCTCTGCCACAGACTTTCTTCATAACCGTGGGCAAGTCACATAGGCCTATATCCATAAAAATACATAGGCACCTAACATGCAAGCTAAGTCAAATTTAAGCACCTAATGTCAGGGGATTGACTGGGCTGTGAGCAGTCAGGGCTTGGCCCCAAAGGACACAATATAGTGGATGAGAAACACACTAAGGCAGGAAAGGACTCCGATTAGAATTGTGAGTTGGGGAGCAGGAGCAGATGGCTCAGAAGGCTGAGGACTGTAAGGACCAAGACATGGGTGGTTACCCTGAGTAAAGCCTGAGCAGCGGGGTCAGGAACAGGAAGCAGGGTTCCAGATCAGAGCCTCTGGCCAGGGGACCTGGAGCAGACAGCTGTAGCTGTAAGGTACTGGGATGTGGGCAATCACTAAACTAAATCCACCAGACAAGATATGCCTGTCAGAAGACACTTATGGACTGGAGTTCAGAGCACAGAGGTCAAGAGCTGGTAAGTCTGGAACCAATAAGTCCGGAACACAGGGGTCATGAGGCAGAAACCAGGAACAAAAATGAAGCCAGGAAGTCAACAGGCAGGGCCCATGGAACAGGAAACCAGGAACAAATAGGCAGAACCCAAGAAGAAGGAGCTAGAAATGCAAGGACAGAGACCCAAAGCTTGACATCTGCCCTGTCAAGTAGCCTGCTGGGCACTGAAATAGCTGCTCCTTATAAGCAGGAGGCCATGCCCAGGCAGGCAACTGGGGCCAGCAAGTAGTTAGGCAGCTGGTAGCCAAGCCCACTCAGGTAATTGGGAACAATTCAGCCTGCCTGTTACACTGATTCCTGACATCTAAGTTCAGGAACACGATCCTCAAAAAACTCTCCTTAATACTTCGGGTGCCTTGAGTCCAGGGGCACTTAAGTTTTCAGCAGCAAAGTTTCAGGAGTGACTAAAGTTCTGCTTCAGCAAATTCCTAGGATTGCTATGGTCTTGTCAGGGCTAAGCAGTTCACTGTATATGGCATGCCTAAGTGCAATTCAGATCCTGAAAATAGGCTGTCATTCATCTACATCTGCTGGGGGATCAATTCACCACTAATAGAGATGAGCAGAGCACTAGACAGAACACAATGACCATGGTAGCTTTCATTCCAAAAAAATGTAGGAGGAGGAAGAGATGGTGTTGGCCGTAGCCCTCTTTTCTTCAGTAGCCTTGTACACATCCAAGATGCAGGGAACATGGATCCAGTGCGTGATAGAGTTCATATCCCCCCTTTCCAGAAAAAAATGTCCTTACCCCTAGGATACAGGTTCTTCCAGGGTGCTCTGGGGGTCCTTGCCACCCATTCTGATGAAATTGTGCCATTTTGAAAAAAAAAAAAAAAAAAGCAAGAATCCTGGGCCTGGGGGAGACAGCAAGAGTCAACATAGCTCTTTAGCTCAATGATCAGGCTGCTTAACTGGGAAGAAGGGAGATCCAGGGAGGTCTATTCTATTGTAGCAGCCTCGAAAAATGGACCCACCTGAGCAGAAGGGGAAGAACTGCCTGGCAGAGAGACAGTTTGTCCCAGAGGGGACACTGTAGGCTCTGAGGGCAAGTGAAGCTGTTTGGGAGCAGCCCTGTTGGAAGTGGGAGGGGTGATGTAACCCCAGACAGTTTGAAAGAGGGCCTTTAGCAAAAGCCCGGGAAGAGCCCTGAGCTGGGATTGGCTGCGAGGCTCGGATAAGAGGGGGAGCAAGTTTTCCCGTTGGGGGGGGGGGGGGAACGAGAGAGAGGGGCTGAGGGATAGGTGGGAGACAGGATTGAGTGTCTCAGCGGAGTGGTCCCTCAGAGAGCCCCTGAGAGAGGCCTGCCGGGGCAGAGGGAGAAGCTGCGGGGGCAGGAGCTGGCGGGGACTGCTTGTGTGGAGAGCCCAAGTCGGAGAGAGACCTGACTGCAGCCAGTGAGGCTGGGTGAGCACAGCAGAGCCGGGGTGGGG
>NW_005842060.1:2281172-2287453 GCF_000455745.1 Alligator sinensis | reverse complement strand
CTGGGGCTCCCGCAGCAGCTCCCCAGGGGGGCTGGGTAGGGCTACTGGCTACCGGGTACCCCAGGATCCCATCATTCAGGTGAGGGTGCATGTAGTGTCACGCCCAGGGTTACAGTATGCTCCAAAGACTCTTTATGCATTTTACATTGAACACCCACTGGATAAAACACATCCATAATTCTTGAAACAGGTCCTAAAACCTAGGACTGCCTTTTCCAAGGTGAATGTTGTAATCACTGGGCTACAGAGCAATGCTCTCATCATCTCCTTCTCCCTGGGCCACTGAATCTTTATTTTTTATATGCAAAGTGCCATGAATCTTTACTTTTTTATGAAAAGTGCCACTGCTTCAAAAGGAAGAGCCGATTCCCTTCACCCCAAAATACCTTGTAGAAAGCAGTTTATGGCTTTCCCTAAGGAGGTGAGAAATGTGGGCATGAAATTTCTCAGGTAGAAGACATAAAACCGACCTCCTTTATGAGTGCGTTTACTACTGAGTCACTGTACAAAATGGTAGTACCACCACCAGTACAGTGGACTTTCTCCCCCTTTAGAAGGGATGACTGATCCGAGATCAGGGGAGGGGTTAGGGCAGGGGCAGGCAATTATTTCAGGCAGAGGGCCGCTTACTGAGTTTTGGCAGGCCATCTAGGGCTGCATGATAGGCAGCCAGGGACAGATATATATTAATTTTCTAAATTTTTTAGGGGCCCTGGGGGCTGGATAGAATGGCCTGGCAGGCTGCATCCAGCCCACGGGCCGCATTTTGCCTACCCCTGGGTTAGGGCTATAATTCCTGACCTGATGTAGATGCCTCTGGAATAATTTGAGAAACACACCTGTCTTCCGTATTTTCTATTGGCGAGCTCAGGCATTCTCCGGCTCAGTGCATTGACTGCTGAGCATCTCATTCTGAGGTGGCTGATTCTCTCCATGTACTCTATATGGCGCTTAACTCAGGCCTGTGAATGGGAGGTATCTGGAAATTGAAACACTGCAATGTTTGTGGCCCAGCACTTAACTCCCTTTGTTGATCTGTGGCTCATCCCCCTGGGAGAATCAAACTGCCCTAGCTCACACAGGTGTGCAATGTTCCCTCTAAGGTATAGTGGTCCATAAGGGTGCTGCTCCGGTCCATGAGTGTGCCATGAGTGCGCTGCTTCGGTCTATTCCCAAATCGGTTCTGTCTCCCCCCTTTGGCGTGCACCGCTTTGATCCATCCCACAATTAGTTACACCCCACCCGCCCCGCTGCGGCCAGGAGGTAGGTGCATATGGGTCCCCTGTTGTTGGGCGCCATGATTTTTTATTGTATGCGGCCGTGCATGCGTGCAGCTTAGTAGAGAACACTGCAGGTGTGACATAGATAAATGCATTAATGATTTTGAGGCATTTAGATACTAGGAGAAAGGGTCCTGTACAAACCTCAGAACATTACCAGATTTTGAGAATAAGACATTAAAGTAATCTGATTCATTTTTTCCAGTATGATAATAACAGGATTTTGGATTTCTCGCTTACCCTGAACTTTAGCAAGTAAAACATCCCTGTCAGAAATATTTTTAAAACAATAGCAAAGCAGTCTCTTGACCAAAGGTGACTCATTAATCTCTTGCACAATTAAACTGAAAGCATATACCTTTTATACTGGCAACATATTTTGCAAAAGAACTATTTGTCATTGTTGTATTCTTGCTGTGATTTACTAAAGAATGGGGAATAGGGGTTTTAGAAGAAAGGTTCCATTACAATAAGTACAAAGAAGAGAAAAATGATAAGACATAAGTTAGCTACATTGGAGACAGTTACATAGAACAGAGAATTATGAGGGATCCTCACAGTAGATACCAGGTCGGGTAATTTTTGTGAACCCTGTGCTGAACTCTGAATCACCATTTTCTTGAAAAGCTTGCAAACCAAAGCAATTAAAACTCTGTGGGGAATGAAAAAGGGAGCTATTTCTTGTTATTTTGAAATGCTTCCAGCTGGTTCCCACTGTATTTACATTTTCATATTAGCACTCTTTAGTTTCTTGGAAATGAGCCCAGTTCAGGTTTCAAACATATGCTAGTGAAATAAATACTTAAGTATAAAGAAATTATATCTTTGAAACACTAATAGTAGTGGTGTTTAAAAAGAAGGGGCAAGAATAATGAAGAGATACTTTAAATTTATTGATATGAAAGGGAACTTTCTTTTTAGTAAGCTCTTAGCAACTTCCATAGAAAGCAGTAAGCTCAGCAAGAAATGAGTGGCATGAAGGTTGGGTGATCATCACCAGCACGCCATCGACTCAGATTGTCATCAACCACTACAGACTGTGACCTATGGATTTCCCTCATGTCACTAAATTCTTATCGTGCTCTTGAAAGATGTTCAGACCACACAAAGAGTGGAAATTAGATATCACTGTCTTCACGGCTGTTTCCCAAGCAGCTCCCAGTGAGAACTTACAGGTCCTACTGCTCCCTCCTACTGTGTTAATTTCCATTCCTGCCTTATTTCTGCTACCAGTTTCCTGTCTTTCTGTTTTGCCTCATGTCTAATAAGAGTCCAACTCAGGACAGACAACCTCGCAACACACTCATGATAAGTTTGCCAACCTAATGCGTTCTGAGTAGTTTGCACTTGGCAACATATAATAAATGTCTACTTTTTTGACTAGAGAGAGATTTCTCTCCTACCAGGGCTAGACGAAATGCTTGACCAAACCAGAGCAATCCATCCAGGGTTCTAGAGTGGCTAACTGGGTCTTGGGCCATATGCTGCACCTGTGATTTTCCAACAATTGACCTGCCAACATCAAAGAGTAAATAGCAGTTCCTTATTTTTGGTACTTCTCTCTCCATTTTCTGCATGTAACACTACTTTTGTCTCGATGCTGAAAAGAATTTCCGTTTGGCAGTACACAAGGACCTGGCAACCAGACCTCAAAATCAAATTACTGTTAATGGCAATGGAAAAACAAATAGGTTCATGTGAAAATGATAGCCTCCTGAAAAACTTATCCAGTTCACACAGTGGCCAGGGAAATCTGATTCTCATGTCCTCAAGTAAGAAGCAGATTTTCATGGATCCCCAACCCCACCCTTGTAAACATCAAAGAATCTAGTGCAGGCAGAGAACCATCTATTCAGAGGCCCTGTACTTCCAGATTCACTCCTGGGCCTCAGAAGATGTCCTCCTCGGGAGCTCCGCACTTGCTGCCGCTGGGCTTCCAACACCGGACTACCGCCACTGCGCTCCTGCCACTGCACTCCCACCACCGCTGCCAAAGCCATGCCCCCCCCCCCCCAACCACCGGGGGCACTGAGTTTATGAACGCAGTTGGTGTTCAGGAACACATTGCCTTATTCACGGATTTCGCCATTTGTGGGGGATACGAAAACATATCCCCCGTGAATGGCAAGGGTCACCTGCAGAAGCAGAAGCAACTGGCTGCCCTTTCATACAGAGAGAAGGGAAGCAATCCATACTAAACATGCCCTTTCTACCCAGATGGAATGGTGAGGGAAGATCTGGGACACATTGTAAAATAAATATTCAAATAAAATTGGTTCTCAATCATACCTAAACATTAGGGCTGTGTGAAATAGCACCATTCTGCTTCGACTTCGTTTCAACGTTTTGATGGAACAGTGTTTCATTTTGAGTTTCGTTTTGTTTTGAAAGCACTGTTCCATTTCATCAAAACTGTTTCGATGCTGTTTTGATGTTTTGCCCATAGGCTAAAATGGGGAAGCATGAAACTGCCTATAACTTTGCCATTTCTAGCCTGATTTGGATGAACCTTGCAGGGATGGTAGCCCCTTCGGAGGGCATGAAGCCTGCCAAGCTTCAAGGAGATAGGTGCAGGTTTCTGGGAAACTGGACCTCAAGGTGCTGACAAGCAAAACTGTCACTTGCTGGCAGCGGCAGCTTCCTGTCATCCAGCAGGCAGATCTGGGGGGCCGCCCCCCCAGGAGGGATGCGGGGCTGTCCTGGACTCCTCCCAGGGGTGTGGCCCCCAATCTGCCTGCCAGATGACAAGAGGTTGCTGTTGTCACTTGGGATCGGCCCTGGGGGTAGCCTGCACCCAGCGCCAGGAAGATTGGTGCTGCCGCTGGTCCCAGGCAGCAGGAGCAGCCTTCTGTGATCCAGCAGGCAGATTGGGGACTTGTACATCCTGGGGTTGTGGGGGGGCCCCCAATCTGCCTGCCGGATCACAGGAGGCTGCTGCTGCTGGCTGGGGCCAGTGGCAGTACCAAGCTTCCCAATGCTGGGTGCGGGCTGTGCCCAGCGCCAGTCCCAGGTAGCAGGAGCAGCCTCCTGTGATCCGGCAGGCAGATTGGGGGCCCACACCCCTGGGAGGGCTGCAGGGGCTGTGCCAGACTCCTCCCAGGGGTGCAGCCCCCCGATCTGCCTGCCACATCACAGAAGGCTGCTCCTGCCACCTGGGGCCAATGGTAGCACCAATCTTCCTGGCGCTAGGTGCAGGCTGCTCCCAGCACTGGTCCCAAGTGGGAGGAGCAGTGTCCTCTGATCTATCAGGCAGATTGGGGGCCCCCTGCACCCCTGGGAAGAGTCCGGCAGAGCCCTGCAGCCCTCCCAGGGATGCAGGTCCCCGATCTGCCTGCTTGATCACAGGAGGCTGCTCCTGCCACCTGGGACGAGCGCTGGGTGCAGCCCACACCCAGTGCCAGGAAGACAGGTGCTGCTGTCCATCCCAGGTGGCAGGAGTAGTCTCCTGTGATCTGGCAGGAAAATCAGGGGCCCATACTCCTGGGAGGGCTGGGGGTCTCTGCCAGACTCCTTCCAGGGGTGTGGGTAGGACCCTGATCTGCCTGCTGGATCACAGGAGGTTGCTGCTGCTGGCTGGGACTGGCACTGGGTGCAACCTGCGCCCAGCGCTGGGAAGATTGGTGCTGCCACTGGCCTCAGCCAGCAGCAACAGCATGCTGTCATCAGTGCACAGATCCAGGGGCTGTGCCAAAATCCTCCCAGGTGGCACGGCCCCCAGATCTGTGCAGGGTCACAGGAGGCTGCTGCTGCTGGCTGGGACTGGCGCTGAAGCAAAGCCTGGCTTCGAAATTCGAAACATTTCAAAACTTTTGAAATGTTTCAAGTGCCCTTGTTTCATTTTGAAGCTGTTTCAAAGGCTTTTGTTTCATTTCAATTTTACTGTTTTGAGCTTGAAACGCATCGAAACATCTTTGAAATTAAACACCTGGCGTAATTTTGAACAGCCCTACTAAATGTATGTATAATGTGTTTCCTTCTCATGAGTTTAATCACCTGTTAGTATTACTAAGCTAGTAAGAACACTTAGTTCAACAAGACATTACAAAGTGTACTGTAGGTCAAACTTCCTAAACTGTAGAGTAACAATTTTAATTTCATATTTTCCTCCTTTCACCAATTTACTAATTTTTATACTTTGAAAGTTAATATGTCAACACTAGAAACTAAAGTTACTATGCTGCCTATAAATTAAATGTGGTGCTACCCTCCCCCTCCTATAATACATCTTTGTTCTTGATTTAATATCTTAACCCTAGGGATGATTTATTTATGAAGTGAAAAGAAGTTCAACCTAAGTGGTAACAGTTTAAAGATATTATTCTGCATAAAGTGATTTTACCTGGCATCTGCATTACAATGTGATATAATACAATACAATATATTGTAATGCAGATGCCAGGTAAAATCACTTAATGCAGAACAGTACAATATTTTTCAGTCGTAAGGTGAGATTTTTCCTATTGTGAAGGATGATCTAGCAATACAGACAAAAATCTTTTCACTTTCCAATTAACACAATGCCACATTTCAAAACTTTTTATAGTAGAAATGTCTACTTTTTAGTAAATGTGTCTAACTCTATAGGTCATAAATGCAACTAAGTAAATCATTTTATTGCACAACAAATATTAATTTAATTGGCTAATTCTTTTTGCAGGTATTTATGTTCAGTGCACTTTACTGCACTTTTGTATATACTGTAGTCCTGATGGAACTGAAATTCATATGAAAACTGATTTCCTTAGAAACGATGGATGGAAATATTCAAATCAGATTAGTTTCATTTAAAAGATGAAACAAGATTTGAACAATGACAGAGGATTACATGGATATCTAAAAACTAATACATCAAGAATAATAAAACAATCTAGGAATTTAATAGGTAATATTACCAGTAAAAAGATTATATTAAAAAGTTGCTATTTGCTAAGAATTACAATACTATGGGAGTCCTGTTCTCTCTGAATTTAGTGGCAAAACTCACTGCCAGATTTTTCCCCA
>NW_005842060.1:2261380-2281141 GCF_000455745.1 Alligator sinensis | reverse complement strand
GTGTGGGGGCAGCAGGCTCAGGGGGAGGCAGATGGATTAAACCCTCCTGCCTCCCTTCTCCCACCTACATAAGACCCCAGCCCAGGACTGCCTGGCTTTCCCCTCTGCTGGCCGCTCTCATGGCAGGGGGGGGTAGCCAAAGCCAGCCCAGCCAGCAGCCTGGCACTGCCCAGGCCAGCTCTGGCCATGCTCCCTGCTGTGCAAGTGGTCATCAGTGGAGAAAGCCAGGCAGACCCTGGCTGGGGTCCCTGTGCCACTGGGAGAGAGGGGAGACAGGGAGGTGGCCAGAGGTGGTAGAATCTCCATCCTTGGAGGTTTTTAGGCCTAGCTTGACAAAGCCCTGGCTGGGATGATGTGGTTGGGTAAGGTTCTGCTTTGAGCAGGGGTTTGGAATAGATGACCCCCTGAGATCTCTTCCAACCCTAATTTTCTATGATCTTCACAACATCCTTCTATAGCAGGAAACATGTTCATAGTTGGGGAACCTATAATTAAGATCAACATTTTTCAAGTATCTACTATACTTGGATGCCTCATTGATTGGGCAGCCTACTTGAGAACTCTATGTAGGTGTCCCAAGATTTTCAGAATAGTTAGCATTATTTAAGGTTATTATAAGTTTAGTTGAATGAACTGTGGAGACATTAACAGGTTATTCCTTCAAACAGTCCTGGAAGTTAAGTGAATAAATAGCATCACCCCATTTGACAGATGGCAGAAGTTAGAGAAAAAGGTTATGGCTCAGATCCAGACTGGCAAGCTAAGAGCCCAAAAGGGAGTTAAGAAGAATTTTATCATCTAAATCGCAAAAAAACCCCTCTGTAAATCGATACAGCTACAAAACCCCTATAGGTATGTAAAATAAAACTTCCATAAATACACTGAGAGGTCCTAGTTCAGGCAATTGGTGCCTGATTTCCCCTTTAGCTGTACTGTGATCCAGGGTAGAGTTAGGGAAGCACCAAACTTTGCCTACATTCCCAGGAGGGTTAAACCATCAGCTTCTACAACATCTGGTGGCAATGAGTTCCACACTTTAATTACATGCTGTGTGAAAATCTTAATTTTTGCTAGTTTTAGACAGAGATAGGGCATTTGATGGTAGCAAGAGTGGAGGGGCCAGCAACAAAGCCAATGATACAAGCAGTGGGCCAAGTGGTAGTGGAGCAAATGGTGATAGGCCAAGTGGTCACAGGGTGATTGGGGTTGTGTTGGCACAGGCCATGTTCAACTCCCTGCTGCCAACGAGTATGCCCAGTGGAGCCCCGAAGCCCTGGATGATGCAGAAGACTCTGCCTCCTGCTAGCCACGCTTTTGAATGTCCTAGTCTTCCAGGAGCTCTGTGGGCTACAGGGAATAGCTTTGTGAGCTCGATCTGGCCTGCACACCATATGTTTGATACTCTTGGCATAAAGGAATATAACAGTAACAGGGCCAGAAGGAAAGCAAGCAAGAGGAAGTGTAATCCTAGGAGGAGGGAGTTATGCGCCTTGCTATTGGGGTTATTTCTCTGTTTCTTGGCCAATGACTGTCTAATATAAAACATATAATCAATCCTGGCAGCTGAGACTATAACTCAGGAACCCTTTGTCACTGGCTATAGACACATTTCCCTACTGCTTGCTCTCCTTCTGGTCCTATTATTTTTGTATCCTTGGATGCAGTTAGAAACATAGGAACATAGGGCTGGTAAGGTTTCTTTGCCCCTCAATTCCAGTCTCTTACATTTTAAGGCAATCATTTATGGCAGGAATCTCCTAAACTGTCACTTCAAGCCCTCATACACAACCACCATGCACAACACTAAGTACCCCAACATCACTCTAACACAGTATAATTAAAAACAGGGCAGATGAGGGCACTGCCAATGTCTTGTCACTGTAATGAGAGCAGTGCAGTAGTTGAATATGCTCATAAGATCCCAAAAAAATAACTGTTTACCCAGGAAAACACCCACTCATCCCCCCAGTCTGTGCCAATCTGACCCAAGAGAAAAATGTCTTCCTGCCCCCAAATTTGGTAATCAGTATGATCCAGAGCAGAAGAGCCAGACCCGCTAAAGAAACCTTATGCACCATCCCTCATAGGATGAGGAAATGGCTTTGTATCCTGAATGGAGATAGGCATCAGGGCCAGGGACAGACATTCAAAAAGCCTCAGCCTGAATTGATTCAATCTTTGCAGGTTAGTTTAACCTGTCTAGGCTAAATCAGTTTGTAGCTGCACAGACATCCCAGACATGGAGGCACATGCCTCCAGGGGCTCAGGCTAGAAGCCAGGGAGGGCGTTACAGCACCCCTCCCTTTCCTTCCATAATGCTGAGCTGAGGGTGTGTGGCCAGGACAGGACACTCAGATTATGGAGGGGTTCAACTCCCCTTCTGACCAGCCCAGCAAGGAATTGATAACACAATGTTTATCACTCCTAACTCAGTGTTTATCCCATCATTAAGACAACAACAGAGAGACATTACCAACTACCTGTTGATTCTGCCTTTGTCCCATCTGCCACAGCATGGACAGTAGCAAGTATGTGGTCTGCTAGCTAATGCTAAGAGGTGTCTGTAAAGCAGAGGGGACAAGGGATCCCTGCTTAGCAGGGAGTGGTGAGGGAGATAGAGGAAGCAGCCTGCAGTCTCTGCCAGAGCTCCAGCCAGGGAGCAGGGGGGAGGGGCCAGCCCAGGTCTCTGGAGCAGAAAGCCCTGCCCAGCCCAGAGAGCATGCCAGGATGCTGGGGAAGTCTGGTTTAACTTAAACCAGCAAGGGGTCTGGGACAGACATTGCATAAAGCAGTTTGACCCAAATCAGTTAAGTCTGATACTATACTGAAGCAGGTTTATTTCAAACCGGTTTCAGCTATTTTCATACTGGTTTATGTGCACTGAACATCGGTTCTGTTACAGGTTTAAACCAGTTTCTGATCACTTAAACTGGTGTATGTGTAATGTCTGTCCCTAGCCCTAATCTGCATCCCCGAATTGAGTGCCTAAGCTTCAAGATGAGGAATACTTCATAAACACCCCTGTTTTCTATTAGGAAGTTCTAAGTATGTCCTTGCTTACTGCTAAAGGGCTATGAATTGCTTTTTGAAGGGCCTACTATACTCATTCATTGTACAGACACCCTAGCTGCCTAACCTCCTGGGGTAAGGCACTTATTTTTAGGTATGCTGAAGCCTAAGCTGGAGGTGCCTACAAAACTAAGATGGATGTGGTCCTAAGCAAATAGATCCATGGAATACAGGAACCAGTAGAAGAGCCAGGAATGGAACTGAGGATCACCTGGCTCCCAACCCTAGGTACAGTCATCAGATTATATTACTGGAGATGCTAAACATTCACCACCTGTTCTTAGTTACAGAATCGTGTCTTTAAACTCTATTAATAACATTGAAAATTCCCTCAGTTACATAAGCTTGACTTAAGTGCTAACCATAATATTCAGATAATCAAGGCTGCACTGTAATCTAGCCATCACTGCCGTGCACAGATTTATGTAATCATACTCTTCAATTCACCCTTTTGTTATTTCTTCCTCAAATTTTACCTTTAAAAATAATTCAACACTGAGTACCTGGTACAATATGCAAATCTGAGCCTACTAGTAGTCACAAGTAGATGGTACATAATATTAACCTGCCTCTTGACAAAATGATACTAAAAAAATCATACAATTTTTCTTCATGAATTTCAAAGTAAAAATCATATACAACTTAAATAAGGAATTATTTATTTTAAAAATGTTAAGGGACTGTTTGAGTGTAAGGAATTGCATTGTTAGAAATCAAAACCAAAGTTTTCTCTTTTCTACAGCACAGGCAGAAGCAATGCTAGCTCTTCACATACTACCTTTAGTTCCCTGCCAATATGCCAAATACATTTAGAAGAAGCACCACTAGTTAGATATCTATGCCAGCTTAATCTCTCACTCATTTTCAGATATGGTAAGTTAGTGCCAACTTTTTATGGGTTGTGGACCTGTCCATTATATTTTGCACTGATACATCACTTAATTTAGACATCTTTACACCCATGCAGCTGCTACACATACACTCATGAACTTTATGGAAGAATATTAATAAAAGTAATTAATAAATAGTGCTCATGCCCATGCACTCTTATCAGCCAGTCTTCCTTCAGCTTTTTCTGTTTCTCCAGTCAAGAATTTCTTTGTCCTCCTCTTGGCCTCACACCATTTTCTTCCTTTCTTTGAGCTCCTACTAGTCTCCCTTTTGTAAGCTCTGCCCATATTTTTCATGATCCACTTCACAACAGGCTTACAGGCACCTCATAGAAGTATTCCAGGCAGAGCTATGTGAATAATTGTCTTTTTAGTTCATTTGCTGTCCTTAAAAAAAAAAGCAGGGCAGATGAACTGTTTAGTTTCAGTTGAACTTCTTTAAAAGTTTTTTTTTTAGTAAAACAGGAGTAAATCCCTAAAAGAAAAATCAAAACACTTTATCTCAAAATACTGAAATTAAAAGATTTCTGAAAGAGATGGCACACACGAAGGTTTTTTCTTTACAGAACAATTTGTCAAAAATTGACACAAATTCCTAAAATATTTTGATTGATCTAAATTTGCATTTTTCAGAAAAAAAAATTCCAAAACATTTCACTCAGCTGCAACTCACTGCCCCCCTGCCCCCTGATTTTGATTAACTGACGCCTCCCACAATCATTGAAGAACTAATTTAGTTTGTCAAAAAACAAGTACAAAATACAAACTTACAGTTTTCTTCAACATTTTGACAGCATAGGGCTTCTGGGTTCCTTTCTGCCTGCATCTGTAGACAATGGATGTAGCACCCCTAAATGAAAGAAAGATTGGTTTTAGATTCAAGCCTACTGAATATATCAGTGAACAATCTTGTCTAGTTAGATCACTTATGGATAACTTCTAATGGGTCGAGTCCTAGTGCTGCTAAAGCAGCTACTGCAAAAGAGCAACTATAGGCTGTGCACCGCTGGGTAGGCTATAAGGGAGCTAGCCACTCTCCCTCTGCTTTGGGTTGGGAGGAGGTAGAGTGGAAGACTATGGGATACAAGCGGTCCAAGAGGCCCCGACTGGGCCACATATAACTGAACAGGCATTATACGTGGTGCTAGAAAACTGAAGCTGTTATTTAAAGAGCGAACAGTTTGTGGTGAACTCACTAGGGTTTTTCTACTACAAACTGCTTGAATGCTGTGTGTATGCTTTTTTGTGCCAGGAAAAAGGCATTTTTCCCCAGCACAAATGTATTGCTTATCCATGGCCTTACTTGAACACATCAGGTCAGGACAGCAATAATTTGCTCAGATTAAGTAATGTTCCTAACTAAGAAAGGAACTGCATTGTATTCTATGGTCAAACACAGGAAAGATCTTTGACACCCCTGTCAGTGCATTCAGATAATTTTTTATTCCGTTACTTTTCTTATATGGCTTTGAATTTCCCAGTGCCCCCAAATTTTAGAAAGAGAAGTAGCAAAATACTGATCACCAATACAGGCAACCCCCACTTAGTGCTCTTAACTGGTTCCTGGAAAGCCAAGTGATAAGTGAAATGAGAGTTAAGCAAAACCAAAAGTATTTGAAGACCCAAGATGGTGACCGCAATTGTTTTTAATGACCCAAGATTGTGACTGCAAGCATTATAGCGAAACTCACTGAGTGCTAAGTGAAAGCAGGTACCTATTTAAAATGAGCATTATAGCAAAATAGCACTAAGCAAAACAGCGTTAAGCAGGGATTGACTGTATTATTTTCCTGGCATTTTTGCTCTGGCTGGAGATAGGTTGTACTTGAAATTTAACAAGGAAGTCTTTGTCTCATGACATTTTCATTACAAAGTTTAAAGACTCAATAGTTTTGATAGGCTCATAAAAGTTAAAGCAAGAAAAATCCATTATGATCCTCCTGCATAACACATACTGTTCAATTATACTAGTAATTCCTGCAGTGGAGGGACATAGTGACTTACTCTGTCACTATGTAAGTGAACACCATTGAATTCAACATCTTATTCTTGAATTAGAAGATACACTCTACAAAGGCTCGTGCATAGGAAGAGGTCAGTTCAGATAAGCTATAGATAGAGCCACTGAATCTTAAAAGATATGCCCATAGCAAGATTCTACACAAATGGAGAATATTTTATTTCTTTTGCATGCTAAAGTGATTTATTTGTCCTTTATGATACATAGTATATTGATAAACATGGGAAAGTACCTAAAGCTTCAAACAAATTCAGAATCATTAAATGAATGTAATGACCATTTCTCACTAAGCAACTGTAATGACTCTTATTTAAAAAGCAGAAAAAATATCCAAAGTTAAAAAAAATCCAAAACCTTTTAAGTACAAGATATATATATATATGGATATATTATTATGACACTAATGTCTTCAATATTACTACATGGGGATGTTCCCTTACAAATGCAAATCATCACTGTATATTGATTTACATATTCAAAGTAATATATAAACATTTAGCTAATTAACCTTTATATGCTCTTGTAAAGTAGACCGTAAACCCTCTAAAATAAATAATATAAACACATTCAGATAAGACTGCAAAAGAGGCAGCAACATCCTGGAAACAAGCTCAGAAAAGTACTGGGAGGACATGTCTATAGTATGTTAAACCATGCTAGTTAGAGCCATCCAAAAAGCTCACTCTGCCCATTCACTTCCCTCTGAATACACTGAATGCCAAGGGAAAAAAAAGTCATGTAGCCACTTTTTAGCAAGACCAGTTTTTGGCTGCTCTCAGGCTCAAGAGTGTTAATTTGAGTGGTACTGGGCATAGCCAGTACTGTTCTAATGGAAGCCACATGACATTTTTCAGTATGCTGCATGGGCAGAGTGGGAGTGGATGGATGAGGTGCATTTTCATGGCATCAGTCCTGAGAGCAGGCTGATGTAGTATAAATGTTGTAAAGAGCATAAACAATTGGTGCATCTACATGAGATGCTTTACTGTGCAGTAGTGTAGTTTACTATGCAGTAAGTGTGTGTCTACACATGCACACACTTACTGCACAGTAAACCTCACTAATCATGAGTAAATTTACTACCTGCAAATGCAAGAATCAAATTTATTTGTGACTTACTGTGCCGTAGTGCTCATGCAGGTGCCTGACTAGGAGCAAATCTGCTCCCAGGCAGCTGGCTACCAGAAAGTGGAAGATTGCTTCCTGCTCCCAGAAGCTGCCTGCTGCTGGGGCAGGCTCTGCCACCAGAGCCTGGGTAGTGGACTATGTTCCCCTGCCCTGATGGCAGGAAACTCCAAGCCCACCACTCCAAGACTGTGATCGAGGAGTGGGGGCTGAGAGATCTTTATCCCCCAGCCCCTGCTTTGCCATTGTGATTGGGGAGTGTGGGGCTGGGAGATCCTTATTTCCCAGCACCAGCTCTGCAACCTTGGGGCCAGTGCTGGGCAATACGCATCTAGGAGATCTCCCAGCACTGGTTCCGTGGTCACAGAGTTGGTGCTGGGAGCTCCCTGCTGGTGGGGGCTGGGGAGCCTGTTCCCTGCCCAGTCCCATGACTGCAGATCTGGGTGGGGAACAGGACGGGGATTGCAGAGCTAAGCAGGGTACAGGCACTCCAGCATCTACCCTGCTACTGCAAAGCAGAGGCTGGGAACTATCCCAGTTAGAGGCAGGTCCCAGCCCCATGCCCAGATGAGATGATTGAGGCACAGGGTTTGGAAAGATCTGCAGGGATGGGGTAGGCCCTAGCCCCCTGCCTGTAACGGCCAGAACCAGAGGGATTAATAAGCAACAAATATGTGCTTTTTGGAGGCATTTGGTATTTTGCTTAAACAGGTAATATAGTTAATATAAAGCTTGTAAGTTTGTAAACCGCAAATGTAACTTGTCTATCATAAATTTAACCAAAATGATAAATTAACTGTTTGTGAAACTGACTGGGCCCCATAGGTAAAGCGGTAGCTGTGAGATTAGCTGACCTAATGGTTTCTGCTCAGGGTTCAACTTTAGTGATAAAAAACTGGATCCAACTGCCTGGCACACCCAACACATTCCAGGAAAGCACGTCCCAAGAAAGCATATTCAAATGAAACCTAAACGGGGTTGGGGCTTAGGCGGAGCAATGTCAATTTCAAACCTAAAGGTGCTGCATCATAATTTGCTTATTGGATAAACCCGAGTTTGGGTAGAAACTTTTATGATAATTATTAACACATTTCAATCCACAGGGTAACAGCTATAGGGTACCATTGTGAGTGGCTCTAAAGCCAATAGATTAGCATAAGACTAGGTATATAAAGTGCATGCGTCAGGTGACTAGCAGGAAGGAGAGAACAGAACGGTCACAGCTGTTCCACGCCCAGACCCTGAACTCCCAGTGTGAGTGAGGATTGGATCCTGATCAAGGGATCTTCCCCGGTAACCCCTCTGACAGCGTCAATTGGGGACACCTGACTTTGCTGGAATGACTTGATGCGTACCTGGCCTGGAGGGACTATCGATAAGTTGCCAACCCATGTCTGTCTGTCTGTTGTTTTGAACAGCCTAGTGGCTAATACCCTTGCAGTGCCCAGTTGGCCTGCGACAGAATTGATCTATCTGTTGTTATTATCTGTTATTATTATTTACTATTAGCTCTTTAATACTGCATTATCTGCTTATCACATTTATCTTTCTGTTAACTGTTGTGTGTGTAAGCTATAATAAATTTGCCTTTATTTCACTCCTAACTTTGCCTCCTTGATCTGAAACTGAATTAAACATCCCAGTTGACCTGTGATAAAATTGATACACTCACAGTGCCCAGCTGGACTGTGACACCTGCCCCAATTCACCTGGGGGGCAGCTGGCAGACAGCTAACTGCTAGGTGTCCACTGGCGGATGAAGGCAGACGGCTGAGACCTTCCCCTCCCCTGCAGCTCTTTCCAAGTCCCCTGCCCCTGGCTGGGCAGCCATGGCCAGGAGCTCCCTGCTGCTGGGGCAGGGGGACACTGTACCCTGCCTTAGCAGTCCCCAGGGGCAGGGTATGATGTCCCATCCCTGGCCAGGAGACAGTTGTCTCCTGGCCCAGTGCTCCCAACCAGCACCTGGGCTAGCACCCAGGGGGAGCCTAGAGCTCCCTGTGGTGGTGGCAGGGGCCCACTGCAGGGCCTCAGGAAACAGAAGAAGTTTGCTGCTATTAGCAGCAAATCTGCTCCCACTTCCCTGCATGTGTAGATACCTGCCCAGGAGCATTTATTCATGAGTAGTTTACTCATGTGAGTAAATTGCTCCTGCATCAATTGCCTGTGTAGACACATCCACTGTATCCTGTAGAGTCCTAATCTGAAGGCTATGTTTTCTCCTAAGTGATGATATGTCAGACAACTGAAAGTTCTGTTCTGCCAGAAAGAAAAGGACTAACTAGCAAATCCTTCACCCTCTACTTCAGAAATAAGCGTCAGAAATGTGAGCAAAGGCAGGTTCTGGAATTAACCTGATAGACATAGGGGAGCTCAAAGGTTAATTGCTAGCAGAACAAAAGCCTACCCCTTCCTGATTTGGTGATGATAATGAGAAAATGCCTTCCTTGCCTTTGTTGTTTTTTTCTTTTAAATTAAATGCACTCTCTCTGAATTCATCCTTACTGCTTTGGATGTACAGAATGTAGAGAGAAGTTTAGAAAAAATGGAGAAGCATGGTGTGGGAGATGGATGCTTATTTTCATGAAGTCTTTAGTGCCCTATGCAGTCCTCCAATCACATGCAAGAAGTAAACTTGCTTTATTTATTTTGGCTTTCTGCAGCAGGGCAGTCATGGATAAATTAGCCTGCTGCTGAAGCAGCAGATGCAACTTTCCTGAATCTGTATGGTTTGGAAAGCCTCAGATGCCTTTTGCATAATTAGACTCTCAGTCAACACAAGGTGGTGGAAAACTGAGGTGGTGGAGAAGCTCACCTGTGCCTGAACAGGTCTGAGACTGTGTAATCATTATAAGTTCTGCCCTCATCCTGAATTTTTCAGCGAGGAAATTCAGTTATAAATGGTACTTTTTAAAAAAAGAGATTATTGGGAATTTTCCAACTAAACATTATTTTGTCAGAAAAAAGCGATTTGTAGAAACTGAAACTTTTTGCAGGAGTGTATTTGTCCATTCTGGCAAGCATAGAAAGTACAGTAAAAATGAGAGTGTGTGAGAGAGGATCAGAGAAAGAGACTCTCTATAATCCACTGGCTAAGACACCCATTTGAAATGTGGGAGATGCAAGTTCAAGTCCCCATGCCAATGAATATTTTTTAATTTATACAGAGTAGAACAGTTTAACTGAAAAGAACCTCATACAAAAAATACTCAAAAGGATGCTCAGCTAAGACATAACTGGTGCACCAGTCTATGTCTGGACTTGAACCTAGGTCGTCCCTCTACTCAAGTGAGTAACTTACCCATTGGGCTAACCTGAGCTAAATAAGTACTCATTGCCCCCTCTTCTGGCTTTGAAAAGTTTTGGTTTACCCCAGTGAGGAACACAAACAATTTGGCAATCTCAGATGATTTCATGGGCTGGAAAAAGTTTCCTGCTCAGCTCTAATGTCTTAATAGTTAGAAAATAATTTTTTGTTCACAGACTGGCTTTAGAAGAACTCACAGCTTTGTATTTTTCTTCCAAATCTCTCACCTTAGAGTCATAGAAACTGACTGAATTCCAAGCACAACTTAATTAAAGTTGTTGGAACAATGTAAAGAGGATGTGTAAGAGAAAATGCAAGCAATTTGGCAAGGTAAAAAGAGAGGGTGAGAATTTCTACTTTGTGGAAAATACCAGCAATTTCTTTTAGCACTATATAGCTGCCAGGAAAGCAGGTTAATGTTTCTAAGCAAGATTTATTTTAAGAAGAACAAATACGTACTATAAAAATAAGTGGGTTTTTTTCTATAAATTAAATCTTACTTCACTAAACACAGGAATTTCTACAGAAATATCCAACTTTTGAACAAGTACAAAAGCCTAAAAATATTATATTACTCTTACCTAATGCCACTCAATCATAAATGACATCTAAATAAAACACTTGCTCTTATACAATACATTGATTGCATTAAGAACAAGGACAACTTGTGGGAAGCATCATTACTTGCTCAGGATGAATATGGATAAGTAGTTAGAAAATGGGTTCTCAGATCTACTGCTGAGATATATTTTACTGCAATTGTAATGTATTTGACAAATAGGGAAATTTAATATTCAGATGTCAGTCTAAAAGATTGCTCTTTTTTTGAACTACAACATAAATGTTAGAAATGATATCGGAGGGAAAATTAGATCATTGATTCTTTGCATATGTGCTATATGTTGCAATTTCATTCGAAATAGTTCTTGCCTGCTAGCCATGTGGAGATCAGGACCCATCCCAATCTTGGCAGGATGGGGAGAGCTGTCCCGACTGCCAGGCAGCTGCCTCCTAGCCACATGGAGATTGGGATGGACAGGTCCCAGTCTCCATGGGTGCCTATACACATGCAGAGAGGCTGCTTTGATGTTCTGCAGTTACAATGCATCAGAGCACATTCGATTAATTGATTAATCAAGTCTGCTGGAGTGTAGTAATTACCATACTCCAGCAGACTCCAGCATCATGTGCATCAGCTGGAAAATGGTCCTGAAAAATGGTGGCGGGGGAACTTTAACTAAAGCTCATTCAACAAGCTTTAATTAAAGCACCCCCACCACAATTTTTCAGCATAGGGACACTGATACACATGACACTCTGGGTGCTTTAATTAAAGTGGTTCTTAGAGCCGCTCTAATTATCACACCCTGCATTCCCAAGCACATCTATAAACTCCCCATGTGGCTGGGAGGCAGCTGCCCGGCAGCCATGACAGCTCTCCCCTGTCCCGTGGAGACTGGGACCAGCCCCTGTGCCCCCTGTCAGACTGGGGCTGGCACCCTGGGGAACCTGGAGCTCCCCCTGGCTGCTGCAGGGGGCAGAGCAGGGCAGAAGCAGCCCTGGACTGAAATGCTCCTGTCAGGAACAAATTTGCTCCCAACTGGCACACATTCAGATGCATGCTGGGGCACAGTTTAATGTGCCTGAATTTTTTATGCAGAAAATTCAGGTGCATTAATTGCATGGGTAGACATGCTCCGTGTATCTAACACTGGGTTCAAGATTATATTTTAATGCTGACTCAGAAAGGTGATCAATCAAGGCTGTGTGACAACCACCATCTAGGCAGACATCAGAAAATAAATCAATAAATTCTAAAACTGAAAATGGCTTGAGTTCAGGATAGGGACAGAAATTATACATAAACCAGTATAAGTGATCAGAAACTGTTTAAAATCTGTAACATAACAAAAGTTCAATGCATATAAACCGCTTTCAAAATGGCCAAAACCGGTTAAAGATAAACCTGTATGGATGTAGCATCAGACTTAATTGATTTAGGTTAAATCAGTTTATTGAACTTCTGTCCCAGATCCTCCTCAGATTCAAGTTTAACTCACAGTCCCTCAGCATCCCAGGATGCTTTGCATCTATCCTGCAAATCCCAGGGCGGTGCAGGCTAGTCTTGGCCCCAAGCTTTCTGCTCCAGCTGAGCAGGGAAGCATGCTCTAGCACCCCCTGGGTTCTGGCCTGGGCCACTGCAGGCATGTGGCCACATTTCTGCATCAAAAGTGAATGTCTGTTCACTTGCTTATCAATGCAGTCTATGCATCTTAGATTAATCTGTGAATATTGCATTGATTCAGCCTCAGACTTTCTGACTGACTGTATTTAGTCCATAAATCTGGCTATATAAAATTGGGGAAGTAACAGACCTGTAGCCCCTCTGGATTAAGCATTTTCTGTCTTCTGACTCCCTGTCTTTACAACCCCAATATTCACTTAATATAGTTTGCTTCAATGTAATAAAGCATATCCTATAACTATTATTCAATAAATGTAGACAATTCAATGATACACAATCTTTCTCAGCTGCTCCAAGGTGGTTCAATTCAATACAAGAAGACATTAATTTACTTGTTATTTTTCATATACTATTCAAAATCAAATAATACATTTATCAAGTTAACTAGTGCTAAAAGAGAAAACTAGCAAAATTAGGAGTTATATGCAATGGAGAGATGATTTCTGCTCAGATCTAAATTTCCATGAACAAAATCTCTACAGATAAGGAAGGATATTCTAAATAATTAGATCAGCTCTTATATCAGTGGGGAATAATCTAGATGAAAAACCAGATGAAGGACAATACTGCATGAGAAAAGGGAAGGGTTGAAGAGCCCTGGACTAAGCCAATAGAGCATGTTAAAAATAATGGTATACTAGGAACTACTGGATACTGAAATGAATAAGGACCAGAAAGGATGGATTTTAAGGTGTATGATACTTGCACTTTAAGACTTACAAGTTACTCATCCATTAGAGCTGATAAGTGTAATATACACATTTAATTAGAGATATTAGTTACCTATCTAAGATAAAATAAGATACATTAGGTGAAATGGAGGTCTCTTATCAAAATGCAATGTGGTTTTACTTTTTTACATGCATAAGAAGGCAAGGCAGCAACATTCTGCTGATGTTGGAAATTCAAGACTTTGGAAGGCTATAGAGAAGGCACTTGAGTATTCAGGCACATGTAAATCAAGGATAAGGATTTCAGCACAGAACACAGACAGTGGCAGCCATAAGAAATTTTAAGAAGGTGCTAGAGGTAAGTAGAATTTGCAAATGGAAAAGGAGGAGAAAGAGAAAAAAAAATAGTCTTCAGAATGAAGGATGAGGCCAGTTCTATAGAAGCAAATGAAAGGTTCAAGGCATGAGGGCACACAGTTTGAGCTGTATTCATCAAGAAAAGTTTTCTCCTCCTGCGACGTTTAACTGAAGGAACTTGGAATGTAACCAGATCATTCACTTGGTCATTATAGATAGAGAAGGCCAACAGGGTAGAGACACAGTTCCTTTACAAAACATTTGAGGAAGTCAATGCTAGTGCAAGGAAAAACTACATTGTTTCACGAAGTAAGAAAGTATGTTCATGTAATGTTCAATGCTCATGAATTTCAATTGAACCCAGTACAAATACATTTTACATGTAATCTTATCTAAATTTTATTTGGAAAACAACTTTCAGATTGAAATTCTTTACAAAAAATAAAATCCACTTGACTTCATTTAATCAAAGCATGTTTACGCAAACTGGAATATCCTCATCCAATAAGGTAAACGAGTGAATGCTCTGAAGAAAAGCTTGTGTATTTAACTTGCCTACATTATGCAGTCATATTAATCTGTGCTGTCATAAGTGCAGCTACAGAGTAAACTCAAGTTTTTTGGATTTCCATAATAAGATATGGAAAGTTTCTGCAGTTTACAACAATAGTAAAAAACAGAATAGCCACACAAAATAAAGGGATGTCAAAATAATTGGCTTTATATCTATCTGACTTGTTCTCATTTTTCCAAATAAAGTGTACTACTAGTTTTAATGCAAAACTGCTAACATCTATGACAACTACATTAGAACCATTACAGACTTCAAGTTATTATTTCCTTAATTTCTATTATCCGTGTGAATTTTGAATAATCTAAATTCTTAAGAAAAGGCAATCTACATGAACTCAAGTTCCCTGAACATATTTGCAAATAATTTTTAAAATTTAATTCTGTAATTTTTTAAAGGAAGCATAAGAAGCATAAGAAAGGCTCTGAAGCATATCTAAACCAGGGAGAAGTACAGCAGTATTCTATTATTATTCTTTTGAATAGTAACTATTTTCTATAATACTTTAGCATTTTGTTTAATTCTGATTCTTGAGAATAACTTTCCAGGACCACAAAAGCTTCTTCTAGAAAAAAAATCTCTCTGCACTGAAGTCTAAAGCCTAATACCAATTACATTTGTTACATATATACATATTTTTTACAAACTTTTGTACTACAGAAGGTTTTTTTTCCCCTTCATTATAATATGGATATATAAAAAGCAGAAACTTCCGTAATCTGCAAAAGTTAGAAGGATAAAAGCAGACTTAGACAGTTGATTCTTTGTGGAGGGATATGCTTGAATGCTTGTATTTTATATCTTATAAATATACTTTGACCAAGGTAGCACGGGAAATGGAAGAATACTTGCAGTACATGGAACAGAAACCCATTTCTATTATTTTTAAGAGTTTTGCCTGGTTTGATTTTGAGACAAAAGAAAAATTAATAATCTTTCAGATTTTAATTCTATGACTTTTAGCTTCCATACTGATATTTTACCACCAGACCTGACAGGCCAACTTAAAAAGTCTGTTCTCATCTGGTCTGGCCTGCAAAGACAACGTCATACTAAAATAAAAAAACCCAAACTAGATGCTCAGGTTTTTCACTGAACCATAGATAAAGACAAGAGGTGTCCTTGAGGGCACATGGAGAGGAAGTCACAGACGTTTCTAAAAGGCATTCTTTTATTGGATTGCATTTTTAGAAGCAGTATTCCCCTATACAATGAAAATGACTACACTACTTTTCAGGGAATATTTTTTATTAAAACAATTAAAGGTTCGTCAATGCTTTTAGGTCCACAGGTTCTAGAGTAACCAATAATCTGAGACCTCGGTCAAATTGTTAGACTATTACTGAAAAACCCAGGAGCGTTACAGCAGTAGCATCCTCCCTACTGCTGGTACACCAAATGTTGATTTTGGACAGTGGATGAACATCATGTGCCCCCGGAGGCTGTGGGGGGGCACAGAGAGTTTCTGCAGGTGGCGGCAGTGCTGTTGGCTGCGGGAGCATGGTGGCGACAAGCGGGGAGCTCCCATAGGCTGCCACAGCACTGTCTGGGGTGGGGGCTGGCGAATGCCGACATGCAGATGCTGCCAGCAGTGTTGGCAGCGGCCAGCACCGATCGCGGACCACCCATAGACACTGCCAGCGGTGTTGGCGGTGAGGGTGGGGGTTGGCAAGCAGCGACCATCTGCAGGCACCACTGGCAGTGTTGGTGGCGCCTTTTCATAGGGGGTGCACCACCACGCTCAGGGGGTGCATGTGCACCTGCGTAGACCCCCTACGTGTCACCAACGGTTCTAAGAACCCAACAAGACAAGGACTAGATTGTTGCTGCTGAAACTTTGAAAGGCCCAAGTAGTGAGAGCTGTAGACGTAAGTATATGAAGCTCTTTCTGTGAACTGAAAATTCTAATATTCATTCTAGTATCTTTAAGAACCCAGCTGAGGAATGACTGTAGAGATACAGATTTTCATTATTAGGAAATAAATTACCCTGTGGTACATACCCACTTGGGGGTTAAATATGGCTTATTTTCATAAAATCATAGAAAAATAGGACTGGAGACTGAGGAGGCAGAATATGGACTAGAGTATATTTCAGATTGTACTACCTGACAGCAACAAAAGTTACTACGCTCATTCTATTTCTGATTCATCAAATTAGCTTCTAATTAGGGCTCAAAGTAAGAATGCTGGTAATGGAAAACTTAGCTGGGAGGTAAAGCACTGGTGCTATGCAGTACTGTAAGAGCAAGTGCTCCAGAACAGGCAGTTCTGTAACTTTTTTCCTGCTTTCCTTAACTCCTTTTAAATAACTCAGGCAAATTATGCATAAAAATATCTAAATTTCTCCAATAATGCATGAACATATGGTGGTAAACAGTTTTTTTCCCATCAAGTCTGAAAAACTTAAGCAAGCTGCTGCAACCTTGTCCTTCGGGACAAGTCTCACTGAGGAGCTCTCACATAGCAGGAAACTAGTAAACTGTGATTCAATTAAATGACTGGGGGGCAGGGGGTTCCTTTAAATGATTCTCCAGTTCTCTGCCAGAATCAATAATTTCTTTATTCACGTTCTCACATTTCACCAAAATGGGCAATAGTGTGAATGTGCATGTGGACATGCATGTGGAGGTGGGTCCGTTGAAGTCAATGGCAAAACTCCTACTGACTTAAATGGAGCCAGGATTTCATCCTCAGTAGGGAACTTCAGAAATACGGGATCAAATTTTCAAAGCCAGTTACTTAAACTGCATGGACAAACCGCATAAGTATAGAGATCAAAGCCAAACAATAGTGAGTGGATGTGCTTACAATTGGACATTGCATATGAGCACTTTTTGTCTATTTAACATAGGTGCAGCTATGTGCAGCACAACCACCTACAATCTGTTTGACTATGACTATGAAGTCTCTAGTATAAAGAATTGGAGCAGTTAATACTAGTTTTTAACATTGTCTCTGCTCAGTCAAGTACCTTTTATCTCACAAGCTGCAGCTTCTTTTTTCAAGGTAAATTAGTGAAAAATAATGGTAACATTTTCATAATTTATTCAATCTGGAAGGAGCAGAGTGTGTACGAGAGAATAAAACTAAGCAATAAGAATCTGGAAGAGCTTCTAAAGGACTTGGCAAGATCTTCCTGTCTGGCCCATTTAAGATTATTTGGTCTTTTCTTCTCATTTGACACATTCTTACATTAAACAGGATGTTGTTCCAGTAAGTATCCTGAACAGCCTGTATCTGTGAGTCAACACCACCTCTTACTGTTCCTCATGCTATTCCCAAAGGGCTTAAGGAGAGCAGGATCTGCAGCATGACAACAAAGGGCAGGATAAGCAACAGCAGACAAGATTATTTAGTTATTGGGTACTAAGCTTGTTTTCTTTTTCTTCTCCCTTTTTCCTGGCAGAAGTTTGCTTCAGCAATCATCAGTGCTCTGAAGTAAGACTATCCTTTTAAAATCAGACCAGGCAATTTAAGGGCTACTTGGGGTTTTACTAAAACAGATGTCAAAAGATACTCTTTACTAGCTGGTTTTGCCACATTGGCTCTGACACTGAAAATGTCAGTGTCCAGGCTTACCTGTAACACTTGGAGTACCCCCACTGTGTGGAACAGTAAAACGAAGAACTTTTGTGTTTTCAGGATTAGGGTACAGAGCTGTGGAATTGTTATAAACTCATTTGATTGTTGCCTAACCCTCCAACATGGCCTGTGGACTCCAGGCACAATATGGAAGATTTAACTTTACTATGTGACAGACAGTTAAAAGTTCAGTTTTTTATTCAGGTTGGGATATCAATTTCTAAACCTGAAAAGTAGTGGATAATCAAACATGGCAGCACAGACAGATTAAAATAATACCTTTCAAACAAACACAGGAAAAAAAGAGTGTTTTATATTCTTTCAGGGTGGTGAATTATATACTTCCATCTCTTCATTTTATAAATTTGCCTTATTTTATAAAGTCATTGTGATTTTGGAATGAAAAATTCACAGTTAAAATTACTGATTCATACAACACACCAGCATTTCTTTTACTTGTAATGTATTTGGAGTAGCCAAACACTTAACCTGACCTATTAAACCTCTTCTGTAACTGTAACTTGAAAAGAGACTGCCATAGTCAGCTGCAGTTTTACTGCAATTATTTTTATTTTTTTATAGATGGAATACAAAAAAGCAAGTGAAAGCACCTAGCTTACTCTTGGGGTGACACACAAAAGTAGAAACTATTTTCATACAGTATATCCTAGTTTAATATATCCCAATAAATATATTACATGCGTGAGACAAAAACTACAATTTTGGTTAGTTTAAGTAAGCCAATCAACTGATTATGGAGAGACTGTTGCATAGACATCACTGTGGCCTGCATTTATTGCCTGAACTTTGATTGCAAGCCACTGGTAATTACTCTAAGCATAGTTTTTCAAGACCTGTGCACCCATTTTATGGTGATTCCCCCCCCCCAACACTTGTCTTTTCTGAATAAGCCATGCTTGTTTATACAGGTTTCCCGCACTTTATGCTGCACATGTGTTCCTGGAAAGTGGCGCATAACTCCAATTCGCATAAAGGAAACCCACTTTACAATGTAACAAATAGGGATACGTTCCAAGACCTCGACTGTACTGACCCCCAGACCCATTTCTACCACTTTTACAAGACAATTTTGGTACTCAGCAACAGAGACAGTACACACAAGCACGGGGCACTATCATAATGGGGATGGCAAGTACAGAAACACGTGTTGCAGACAATGAGCGAGGAGCACAGATCCACACAGGAGACTATATTTTGGTGCGCATCATTCCCACAATGCACTGCACAAAGGAGCTGACTGCCAGCTTCCCTCACACTGATCGCATAAGAGTCAATTCACCTCGCGTATCATGAATTTTTGGTATAAAAAGGGTCATCGCATAAGAGCAAATTCACACATACAGAACCAGCATAAAGCAAGGGAAACCTGTACTAATATTGATTTCTTGCATTTTATCCCACCGAGTTTCTGCAATGCCAATTAAGACATATTTTAGTTTTAGATCAAGACTAAAAACTTTCTATTTATTTCTGATACTGTTGGCATTTGTATACATATATCTCAGATGTCTCTCCTATTACAATTTCCCATTTTCCCTCTCCCTATCATATTACAGTCCTTTTTATTCTCTTCTTCCTCTCCTTTTCTTAACTTCAATTTCAATAAAACCTGAGGATGCTCTGAGCTTTGCAGAATCCAGCCCTTACTGACAAAGCCAACAGATAAACCTGTGATCTGATTAAATTAGTGTTCATATATAGCTGTTTACAATTTTCTAGGGTTTGCCAAGAGTGCACAGTGCTTGAGATAGCATGCTCTTTTATGTAACTATAAGTCTGAGAAAGTAACAGTATATTCTAGAAAAGGATTCCAGATCTTCTTGTCAATAAAAGTTTTTTGAACATCTTTAGGTAATCCTCTCTAAAGTTACCTAAACCAGCAAATGACTAAACCATTGTTCTGC
>NW_005842060.1:2238103-2261349 GCF_000455745.1 Alligator sinensis | reverse complement strand
GGGAAAGATTGCAGCTTCCAATGATTGCAATTTCCATTTTGAAAGGATTAATCTTTTAGATTTGAGTTGCTGTGTAATCCAGGATGATTATAATCTAATATATCTAGGTCTGTATTCCCAAGTATAAAGAATTCAGTTCAATGTAAAATTACAGATTGAAAACTCAATTCATTCTTTCATGTTCTCCCCTTAGTACTAAACCTTCAAGTACTAAATGGATGAATGTCCCGTTTGAAGGCTGGTATTTTCAGCCTGTATCAGAATTTAACATCATAGAAACACATTCAAGCATTGTCTGGTACATATTCTGCGCAGGATTTGTATGTGCATAGTTTCATCATATCTGAGGCATTTTAGAGTTAAATTTCCAGTGAGAGACTTGCGGTGCAAAATGTAGCCACACTCGGTCCCAAAAAGAATGCATTTCACTTCGCTAACGTAGGCTATATGAGAATTTCCACTTTCTTTCTCAAACTTTGGTTTGGTTAGTGTTTTTACTTATTTAGACGGTAATACAGTATGATAATTTTTTTAAAATTCTATTTTCCATGTCTACTTAAGTGCAATTTTACACTGAAAGTGGCTCTCTAAAAATGGCAGCATCCTATTCAATAGCTAAGTTTTCTTTGTGGGCTCAGTCATATCTGCTGTTTTTACTGAGTACATATTTGTATTGCTGTTTTATCACAGTAATACTTCAGAGCCAATTATGGTTGAGAGTCTGTAACAGACTCCTTTATTTCCTCTGCGTCATCAACAGAACAGCATACCTAAGGGCCTTGTGACACTTAGCATGTGCTAACTATGCTTACAATGCCAGGGCGCATCCTCACAAGCACACGTGTGTGGCTTGTGGTGCCTCAAAGCTGCCTGAGGAGCCACAAACTGCATGAGACACATGTGCACCTCTGTGCTGTGCTGCACTGCTAATTTGCAGCATGGTGGGATTTTTTAATATTGGGAGAACCTGGTGTTAAAAAACCCTTCTGCTAAAAAATGTGGTGTGGCACATATGGCAGCAGTGTGCACTGCCAAAACCAGAGCCTGGCCAGAAGGAGCCATGCTGTGGCTGATGGCCAGGCTCTGAGCTGCTGCTGCTCTAGGAGGCCCCCAGGACCCCAGGTGACTGTTGGGGCCAGCACAGGTGTGAGGGCTGTGAATATACCAGCATGGCACAGGAGCCCATCTCAGCCCTGCAGAAGAGCTGTATCAAGGCTCTGGTATGATGTGGGGGCTGGGACCAGCTCCCATGCCATGTTAGCGTCACTCCCAGCCCATGCACCACACCTGAGCCTTGAACTGGCTCCAGTGGGATCCCAGGGCCGAGACTGAAAAATCAGCTGTTTTTCAGTCTCAGTCCTGAGATCACGCCAAAGCCAGTTCAAGATTCTGATGTGACACAAGGATCTATATTTAGATTGAAGTGAGCATTAACATGACACTGCTCAGAAAACTTTCTAAGTAGTATTAATGCTTACTAAGATCTAAAAATAACACCTACAAAGTGTAATGTGCAACAAGGACTGCAGTTTCTATCTATGTAGACCCATAGAAGGAAATCATTGTTGCACAGGTCCCCTAACAGATGTTGTCAAGACCTCCATATAGCTTCTTAAGCAAGTAAAAGACATTTAGAATGGGTTGGTCCGGCTGTGTTGAAGAATAGTTTGTATTCCAAAAGAAGAATGTACAGCAGCAGGTCATCCTCCAGAGCCCATTTTGGCCAAAATGAAAGAGTCTTCAAAAAGGCAAGAATATTTAGTATTAGTGCTCTCAGCAAAGCCTAATTAATAGATCAAAAAGCATACTTGCCATATTTTTAGAAGCCAGCTTATGCTATAGCTGTTAAAATTTTGTTCCAGTTAACAAATTCGGGCCTTATTACTGAAAACCTGTCACAATCAATTACTAAGTTCCAGGGCTTTACCCAATATCTATGACATAATTGCTTATTTGAAATCAAATGAGTTAAAGCTCTTTGTCTTCCAGTTTTAACACGAAGAACAAAGTACAGTGCATGTAAAATGTCCTTTCAACATCCCAGAGGGAAAAAAAGAACAAAACAAAATAGGCAGTTTTGTAAACCTCACCATAAATCTAGGGAACACATAATCTTCTTTGCCGTTCAAAAAAAATATTCTTTACTTCCCCGCTAACTGCAGCTGTAGAAATATGGCTCTTAACCTCAGAGAACACAGGCTTAGAGTCTATCACTTTTTAAAATCCAATTTACAACAAAAATGATAGCAATATCAAATATGTAAATTAGAGAAGTAACTATTGTTTTAATGCAGTTTCCCTTGGGATTGCTGCCAAAGCTTTGGATTTTGTGTGTATTCTATTTTTACTTTTTTTAAAGACTGGACACTGCCAACTTTGAAAAATTGCTGCAAACTCACATGGCACAGAATTCTGTAGAGGACTGTGCCCTGTCTTGATAATAAAGGGAAGTGGATATATCTGACAAGAAATTAATGATCATGGCAGATTCTGCCCTTGCCCTTTAGCGCAAGCAATTTATATTGCAATGGATTACATACATTCAAGGATCTGCAGAGCATTATGCACATTGCTTTACAAACACTCATTGCCATTTAAGACTCCACACAACTCTGTCCCTGTCTATTGTCTCTTGTTGCTTTCCATTTTCCAGCTCATTTCTTGTACAACACCAATTTTACTCCCCTCTGCTCTCCATTTGTATTTTTCTGCCATAAAATTCTCCACATCCCCTCTCACGTGGCTCCCCATATCTGAAATGATATCCCTGTACAATCCACTGCAAAACTTACCTCTCCTCCTAATGCTACCTCCTACTTCTAATTTTACAGTGAATTCAGTAAAATATATGGAATATACATATAATGTAAAAACAGGTAACATCATGCAGACCTCCTGTTCCCATGTATTGTCTCTGGTACATCTGATAGTACACAACATGGATACAATTTGGATTGTACCGCTAGTTTTGGGGGCAAGGATCATGCCTGAAAAGTACTATGCATGAATGTGATGTCAAATAACAGACAACTGATTTTTGCTAATCCACATCAGAAAATATATTGCAAATCTGCTTCTTTAGCAAATACAAGAAATAAGATGTTTATAATGCAAATAACTATTTTTGATGCAATATTTTCTGTAAAAGAAAAAAATTAGGGCTGTCTGATAACCCCCAAAAATCTACTTATCTCTGAAAAGGCTGTATTACCCTTCTAAGCAATGAAGACAGAAAGACTGGGTAAGGTAGGAAGTTAACAATTAGTTAGTACAACAACATTTTAGTTGTGGAGATCTGAATTAAGTCTGAAATATCATTTATGTCAAAAGGGGAATTTGGCAGTCTAGTGCAATTGTACAATCATACAATTAAGCCACTTATCCTTCCTTTTCTTTTTTGTGTCTTTGTGACAAGGTATTTAGCAGAAGTCACAGATTTGTTGGAATCTGACAGACCACACATGAATGCTTCTGCTATGGCCTCAGTCTTGCAACCTCTAGTCTGTCAACTGTGCACCTTAGCACCTGCATCAGCACAGCCCCCATTATGATGTCCAGCATAATTGTCAGTGTTAGATAAAAGGGTAACCAGACAAAAGACAGCATTAAAAAGCCAGGCCTGAGGTACAATGGACTGGAAAATTTACCCGGCCCACCTGGCTCCAGCTATCAGTTTCTTACGTTAATGTTAAAAAAAAAAGTACTCCATAACATTATTTTTCTTCTTACCTACAACAAGTCTGAACTAGAACCTGAATTGCTCAGAAATTCTACATTATGTATTTCACAGCAATTGTTTCATTTCTGCATATCTCTGGATATAATCACCAAGAACAATAAAGTTTATTTCCTTGGGGAAAAAACCTGTTGTCTGAACAGGGCATTACCATCCTACAATTACTTCCAATAGAAGATTTTGCCAAATTAACTGCTTGCAAAAGTCCAGGTCTTTGGAGAAGAGTTCTTCAGCACTGTAAATGTAAACTTTGTCCTAAAGGCAAAAACTTCCATTGACCACATTTGGAGAATAATTAATCCTAAAGCACATGGTTCTGTAGTATATTAATCAGCGGAGATGCCTATTTAAAGCAAGTTGTATTAAATCTGCTCCTTCACCTCCTGAAAATTACAAACCCAAAGCCATGTTTCACAGAGAAAATCATTCATTCAGTACAGTTCTGCTATCATATCAAATATGTGTCATGAATGGGAAATGTAGAAGGAACAAGTTTTACTGTTTAGACACTCCATGTTTTTATCAAGGGCAAAAAATTCTCATCCCTAATTGTGAACCGCAGGAAACAACAGAGGTCTACTAGGCTTCAGCAATAGGATTGTTTAGTGCTTTTTGACATAAAAATTCAAAGTACACAAGTTGTCACAATTAAGTGAGTTAGCTGGATGACTGCCAGCAGCCAGACCCCCCGCCCTGATTGTTAAAATATGAGTACTTGTGACAGCACAGCCTGTCTTAGACAAAGAATATGATTAGTGTGAGGAAGACTGACTCGAGATTGTTATTTCACTCTTTTTTCAGTCATCTTGAAGACTGAGGTTACACCAAGTAAAAAAAATGTGACAAACTGCTCTACTTTCTAAAAAATACAATCCGTAAGGCTTTCATATCTGTAAAGATACCTGAGCTCTATCTCTTGTGAGAACCAGAAGCTTCTGGCATAGCGCGTCTGCCAACTTTTAGTGGGTGGGATGACCTGGCTCTATTAAGTAATTCAAACACTATTACTACAGGAAGATGAGATGACCCAGCCATATGGTAAAATTCTACTGAGGGAGAAAGAAGGATGAAAAAAAATCTCTAAAAAAGGTCACCCTGACTCTGAAGAACCAAATTTCTCCAGCTGATTCATATGGATCATAAAACAGCTGTTGACTCCTGTTGCTGGATTGCTCTCAATGGGCAGGTGTGAAGGACAAATATCATAACATTACACATAGTTAAGATGTAGGTATGTACAGAGTTTCAGCCAGCCTATGAATTTGGTTCTGAATACTTTATTAAATGATATGATAGATTCTTTTGTGTTAGTGCACCCTTTCTTGCTCTCAGAAGGAAAAAAAATAAGTAGATATCCCTGCTACCACTTACTCAGTTCATAATATATTGGCAAGAAAGCTATCATCACTTTTCAAGCATTTATTTTAGAACCAATATGAAAGGAAGATGATTTATAATATAAATATAAAATGGAAGATGATATATATTTAAAGTGGGACCAATATAAGAGGAAGATGATGTATATATATTTAAAGTGGGACTCTATTAGAGTGTCAAGCAGTCAACAATCCAAATTTCTCTACCTGGTGAATCTGCTGTTAGCTACTGAATGTCATGAGTTTTCATGCCTGTTAAATTGTTCACTGCCATGAGTTTAATTTAAACCTATAACTTTGCCTATATAAAATGAAAATTAGTGTTGAAAACATACAGTATAGTTCAAAATAGTGTCAAGAACTACATTTTTCCCACTGTAGTACTGAAATTAAAGCATCTTATCCAAACAGACTGATTAAAAGCAGAACTTTCAAGTCAAGTGTGAAATTTTTTAACCAGAGAACTTTTTTAGCCCATATCTAATATATGAACACTACACATCTCTTTGGGTCATCGGTATACCATTGTCTAGACCAGCTGGTGGCTCTTTGGCTGGCCCTAGGGCTGCCACAACCCCCACCCCAGCTCAGCTTCCCTGTGGAAGGAAGGCTTGCTCTAGTGCCCCCGGGGTTCTGGCTTGAGCTACTGCAGGCATGTGCTGAATGTCTATCCACTTGCAAACTGGTTCACTCTCTGCAGGTTAGACTAACCTGAAAAGACTGAATTTAAGCTCAGACTTTTTAAATGTCTGTCCCTAGCACCAGAGTCTGTGGGTTCCCCCTCCCTCCTCTGGTTGCTTCTTCCTGACTCTGCAAAATACAATGAGCAGTGCTGGGAGTGGAGGGGAGTACAGAACCATGTATATGTGAGGAGGGGGAGATTGTACGCGCATGGTGTAATGGTGAGGGGAATGCCCTGAGCAGCAGGGGACAGGGTGTGCCTACAAGGGCTCTTATTGCACTGGGAGGGGGAGGAATCATGCTCATGCACCTGTACACTGCAGTAGAGGGGTGGGGATCACAGTTGTGCACCTGTACAGTGCAGTGGTGGAGTGGGAGTGCCTGGGTTGGTATGTAATGCAATGCAGGGCTGCAGGGAAGTGTCTATGAGCCCTGTGGTTCAACTGGTGTAGCCCTAGGTGGTGTTTGGCCCCCCAGAGACTTAGAAGTTGGATAGCCCTGGTCTAGACAACACACACGTGTATCCTTGGCTACTGAAGGGTGGTGAAGAACTGGACAGCATTTTATGAGAATCAGGAAAATATGTAATGTTACCAGCCAGCCTTAAAGAAACTCTCCTTTCCCTTGTTCATTCCCTCTCTCAAGTACCTTCTTGACTTTTCAAATGGGCTGAGCTCTAACAAGCATTTATATCATTTTGCTTAAAGTTAGAGCAACATCCTATTGTTGATGTTTTTGTTTTAACATGGAATATGGTTAGCTGATAGCATTGTCCTGGCCACAAACCTCAAAGGACAGTAGGAATTAACTTGAGATGGTAAAAAGTGCTGGCTCCCAATTAAAAGTTGATCATTTGTAGACAGTGATGTCACTTATTCTACACTCTTACAATTCAGAGATAATTCTTCAACACTTGACCAGTCCCTCAGTGATAACACTGTGCTGTAAAATACCATAGTTGCAGTTTCTGATTATAAATGGACAGAGGAACTTCCTTCAAATGCTTTACAATCAATTACATGGCTCCTATTGCAAATAAAAACAACTAATGACCAAATCCCACAATATTGTTAAGACTATTTCTTTTTACCGATATTTAAAGAGCAAATGAGTCTGTTAAAGGAAAGAAAGAACCTGGAGGGAAATTCTACTTTACAGTACCCTAAGGCATGCAGACTGTATTCAGCTAATTGACAGGAAGCTACAATTTTTAAAATGACAGCCACTTGGTGGGTGGAGGATGGGAAGAGGAGGGAGGGAAAATGGGTAGGAAATCAAACAATATGTTAACTACAGATTGCAAGGTATCAGTCCTAGGTGGGATAGAGTCTGCCAAAGTTACTAGACCTGCTCATAGGGAAAATGGAAATATAAATAGAGGATTTTTTTAACCAACCTAATCTGTGCTATGCAGAGTGGTTGGTGGGCAGAAAAAAGTGCTTAACATTTACTGTAATTTAAGTATTTATCTGTTTAGGATGTTAATAGTATTGAACACTTACTTCTGAGTAAAATTTTAGCTCATACTCACAGCATTTATTGCATATGCAATTTTTCAAAATAACTTAATTCTTCTTAACTAGAAGAATTGCAACTGGTATACATCTGTTTCTTGATGTTATATATATTTAATACAGCACACTGGCTGCCTGCAGGCATTTAAAAAAAAACAAGCAAAAAACTGTCGCTTTACTTTAAACTTCATTGGTTCCCACACTGAGCCCAGTGTATGCACAGAAGAGGCAGCACCTCAGCTGGACCTTGTTCACCCAACATCTGCATAGGTCAGGCGCTCTAGTGGGGCTTTTTTGGTGCTTTTATCTAATAGATGATTGACTCACTTTTAGATATAAGTACCAAAAAGCCGCACTGAAACTCCCAATCTATACAGAGGCAGTGGAGCCAGATCAAAGTAACATGCTGCTTCTTCCAGTAAAGTGTGGTTTGTTTGTTTTTTTAACATCTGCAAGCAGCCACTATGAATAATACATATCACAGAGAGAATAACATGTCTGATGACAAAACTTGGGCTCTGTTTTGGAGAACTGATTTTGTGGGAAAGGGCAGAGGAAACACCATGTATATCATGCCTGAACCATATACTCCTTTTTTTTTTAAATAAGGCATTACCAGCCTATGATATCTCTGTAAACACACCTAGCTTCTAACTGAAATTCAGGCCCATCATCTTCCTGTTAGACATAAATCCTTTGTAATGCTAGTAAAAAAAAAAAGGGACTGAGGACCAAAGAACTTCAACTTCTTAAGTTTCTTAGCTGATTATCTCACTTCTATCTTCCATTCTCTCTCCAGTTTTGTGAAGACCATACAATACATTTTTTCAATATGCAATGCAAAATGTACTGCTTCTTCTATGATAGTGGTTCTCAACCTTTTTAGACTCAAGGCACCCTTTGGAAAATGCTAGCTTTGTTCACTCATTTTTGACTATGGAAAAATAATAGAGCAACTCAGAGAGGCCACAACAGGTCCCAATTTTTTTTACTGCTCTGGATTTCTATTTGAAATCTCTGGATTTATTTTGTCAATTATGCTTGCACACCTAACAGTGCTAACATTGTGTTATACCCCCATGGCACTCTTGAAAGGAACTCAAGGCACCTTGGTTGAGAATCACTGATCTAAGATCATCAGGAAGACCAATCCATGCACCCATTAATAAGATCATAAGCCATATTAATATCCCTATTTTTTCCACAATAAAAAATTTGGAAAAAAATCTGGTTCTCTAGCTTGTGTACAGAAGTCCTGAAATCTATTCATTCAGGATTTGATCCAGCATCCAGTGGTTCAGAATTAGGCCGTCAGAGTATATTTAAAGTGACAATCATTATAGCAGCAAAGATTGCTAGCTGCTCAGTTTACAGAAATACAGCTTGTTCACTGCTGAGAAACATTAACTGCTAAATGAAAGCACCATCTTTCTCCTGAGCTAATAGGATAGCTTTGGTTATTAATGAAAAAAATCTGGTTGTGTAATTTCATTACTCCTTGATCAGGAAGATGCAGTCATTAGTCTGAAAGCTGAACACTGGTTGCCAATCACATTTTAAAAGAAGGATAAGTTCAATACTTTAGAAGAAAAACTTCATCAACCCTCTTTGCAGGGAATAAAAGACTAAAAGGATACTGTAATGTACTAGAAACCCCCCAGGAATCAGTAAGTACAGGAATATGATAGATCAGTGATTCTTAACCACAACCCATGGTACCCTGTGGGGGTTGCCATGCTACGTTTTTATTTTGAAATGGGGTGGCACTAAATTCCGAAACATTACATTGGGGAGCCTTGTCTCTGAAAACGTTGAGAACTATTGTGATAGAGTATCTAAAATGCCTGGAATTCAAGAGCTTCACTTCTTCATTAGCAACTTGGTTGCAATCAGCAACCAAGGGAAGTGGTACCTTCCCAATCTGTAACCACAGGTCAACTGAGATACAGGCAGAGACAGTGCTGGAAAAGTACCTCTGTCTGCAGAATTGTGATAAACAGATGGATAAGTAAATGTGCAGAATATAGAACTTAGATATTGTGGTTAGGGACAGATATTCAAACAGCCTGAGACTGAACTGATTCACTTTGCAGGTTAATTTTAGCTGCGCAGTTTAAACTGATTAATAACTGGACAGACATTCTCTGTTAAATCAGAAAATGCAGGCATGTGCCTACAGTGGCTCAAGCCAGAAGCTAGGAGGTGTTAGAGCATGCCTGTCAGCCACTGCCAAAGGGGAGGGAAGAGAGATGCCCTCCAAGGCCCTCACCCCTCCCTGCTGGAGCAGAGGGGGCATGGCCGGGTACTAGCTGGGGCAAGCAGGACACACAGGATGCCAGCCATGGGCCTGGGGGTGGGGGTGGGAGGGAAGCTTCTGCTAGACTGAGGAGTGGGAATGGGAAAAAAGTCCATTCTCTGAAGCAAGCATGTACTGAACACAGCAATTTGCAAACCATACAACAGGGAACTAGGGCTGTCCCTAGAGCGCGGTGATTGGGGGTGACTGCCCCGGGCCCTGCAGACAGTACCGTACAGGCCCCACTGCAGCTGCTGTGCACCACTGGCTCCACGCTCTGCTCACTCACCACCCCCCTGTGCCATGCTCCACCCACTCGCCACCTGTCCCCACTCCATGCTCTACCCACTTGCCAGCTGCCCCCCCAGCCCCTCCCACTGCCCCACTTGCCACCTCCCCTCCGCTCTGTGCTCCAGCCTCTCACCATCCCCCTGGCCCCGCATGGGCTGATATGCCCTGGGCCCTGCACACCCCTAGGGACAGCTCTGCAGGGAACTACCAAAAATCTTAGCCTAAGCTAAGATATAGCCCAGTAAAACACAGCATATACAACTTAGTCTAAGTTAAAATGTAAAGCAGGAAGACAAGAGAAAGCATTGCATAAGTCTTACTAATCTGGAGGACAGTGTCTCCTTACAGCCAGGCATTCAGCAAGGCTTTGTTTAGGTTTTACAGATTCTGTTTTATAATGTAAATGTAGCTTTCTGCATTCTTTGGTCTGCAACTTCCAGCCAGAAGCTGTCTGCAACTTCCCTTAATTCCATCTCCAGCACATATGTGTGATGAATGTCAGGTCTTTGCCAACACTTCCCACCTCTCAGTCTGGTCCTGCAGGTCTTAGCTCTGGGCTCACAGGTGCAGGTCTTGGATCTGCATGCAGGGGGCTAGCTTGCCTCTCTCCCTAGTTCCAGGACTGCTGTGAAATTAATCCCCTCCCTGGTTGCAGGCAAGCTGGACAGAGTGAGGAATTAACTGTCTCTGCCTGGCTACAGAAAAGCTGTGGAGGTGCGGGTGGGGCTGACAAACACCAGCTGTGGTCTGCAGGGTTTGCCAGCAGGGGACAGAGGGAGGAATCTGCCTCAGGGGCCATGGCATGCCATGTCTGGCCATGCCCCACCCCTGTTCCAGCTAGAGAGCAGAAGGGAGGGGCCAGCCCAGCTTTCTGGAGCAGAGACCAGCCCAGAGAGCATGCAGGGATGCTGGGGGTCTCTTATTTAACTTAAAACAGCAAGGGGTCTGGGACAGACATTGCATAAACCGGGTTGAGCCAAATCATTTAAGTCTGATACTACATTCAACCAGGTTTATCTCAAATCAGTTTTGGCCATTTTCAAACTGGTTTATGTGCACTGAATGTCTGTTCTGTTACAGGTTTGAACCAGATTCTGATCACTTAAACCAGTTTATGTGTAATGTCTGTCCCTAGCCTGTATGATTAATTGTAACAGAGCTTTATTCATTGATGTTTCCTCCAGTTTCTTCTATTGTTGTAACCTATCTCTGGAGTCAAAAGTTCCTTTTAAATCTATACAGGCTACATATAAATGGTTCTGTCTGTAGTCATTATGGGTAGATGGTGTCGGAGTCTACATTCAGATAGGATATATTCTTGTGGGAAGAAGGAAATAGATATTTAAAGTATTATGGAAGTCTTCTTTATCCTTTGAAAAGATAAGGGGAAAAAGGATATCTCCACCAGTGGAAATTCTTAAATATTGGTCTAATGAAGAGAAAATAGCTTGGCTTCTCACTAATGAATCATTGCCTACACTATACTTCCTAGGGGTATTTTTGCTATTTGCACAAAGAATAAGAGCTGAAATTAAATAGAATGTATAATCTTACTGCATGCTTTTAGCAATAACTGTAAAATTATACCATCTTATCATTCATTTTATTGTACATTTTTAGCCAAAGCTGTAAACAAGCTATTACATATTGTATGCTCAGTATGACAGAGCTTTTAAGGCTAAAAATCCCAAAATATAGTATCATGACAAAAATACAAAAACAGTATTAAAATGAGAAAGCTACTGATATATATGACTATGAAAGTGACAGATATCTTGGTATTAGTGCTAGTTTCTGTTATATGCCCCTCTTCATAAACCATCACTTTACTTTCAGAAGAAATAGCAAAAAAATCCATAATTATTCAAAATATACTTTCAAAACTGCGAGTTTTTTTCCTTTGGTTTTTTTTTTTGAAAATTATGAAAGAAACCCAGAATTCATAATACGTACTTAGGGATCTGTTTAAAGTGTTTGGAGGCAAAGTAAAAATTGTGGGCTGCTTGTTTTGCCCAGTGCCATTTTCACAGTCTTTTTGCGGCAACCCCTCCACCTCCCCCACTGCTGATTGGCTGAGAGGGTTGCCCCTCATGCAGCCCCACCTCTCACTGCTGATTGGTGGAGAGGACTGCCCTTTGTGTGGCCCCGCCCCTTGCCACTGATTGGCAGAGAGAGGCGGGACCACACAAAAGGCAGTGCCCTCTGCCAATCAGCAGCGGAAAGAGGAGAAGGTGGTGGCCATCTGGGCTGCTCCCCTTCATGCTAGTGGCTTTCCTCCTCCCTCCTCCCCAATGCACTGCGAGGGCAGGCCAAAGTGGCCACTGACTCCTACTGGGGAGTCAGCATTTTATTTTTAGTAAGTTTTCTTCCTGGTGATCCCACACAAAATTGTGGGGAATGCCAGTTACAGTGATTGTGGAAACTGCTTTTTTTTGCAGTTTCTATGAAAAATCACAAGACCACAAATTGAGTAGATCTCTATACATACTTTGTAGTATTTGAATGGATGGGAAATGGAAACAAGCTAAAATAGTTTCCATCCATCTCAAAATAATAGTGTTGGCCAAAACAACAATCCAAATGCTTAATCTTTCATTCAAGAATCAATTCAGGTATGGCTCCAAACAGATAATTGCTTAGGCAGTTTAGCAACATTTTCTTATCAAGATAAATATATAACAGAGCATGGAGTATACTTATTGATATTTAGCATTTCATAGTAGTGCTGACTGAATTTGGACTGGGACATGACTGTGCTAGACACTACAAAGGTAGTTATACTGGGGGTAAAAACTTTCAAAGTGCCCAAGTCCTACAGACTTTTGAAAAGTTTACTATAAATTAGTCTGTAGCTAGGACAAATGCCATTTGTCATACTGACCTGAAGTATGCCCCACTAAGCTAGGACACAACAGAATTTGTCCCTTTTTCATTAACCTCTCATGTTATGAATACAGGGAAAGAAAAAAGAAATTTTAAGAGAGATAAAAAAAGTAAAGGAATAAACAAATTTAGGAATAGAGAGAAAGAAGGATGTGTACAGAAGTTGATTCAGTAGAGGGATTCTTACAAGCAAAGAGACAGAAACTGGACACAGGCAGCGGCAAAATGAATATGGAGGACTAATTCACAGAACGCTCTGACCTGAATATTATTTATTAATTGGATTATTTTAGGAAATATCCATTTTACTGCTCAATTTGTCTAGCTCCTCTGTTTTGCTCACATCCTGCACTTGGTGGGCTCCAGAGATGTGGGTTTTCCAGATAATTTTGAATTGTAAAATTTTCCAGAACATTTTCCAATACCCTAAATAGAGCATGATCTGATTTAGCATGTTTATTTGACTTATATTTATTAAAAAAAACTAAAAAAGTACCTCCGTGTTAATTTCATGCCCCAATAGCCACAAATATTTGAACTGAAATATTTGATTAGGAAAAAAATTAAACACAGCACACTTAATGTAGTTTAAATGTTATATTCAAACAAATTCAAAGTTTTATGTGGAAAGAAATTATTTTTATTGGAATACTTCTAAAAATGTAAAGACAGTACACAATAGCATGTACTTCCCTTACATTGTTTAAATTTAAGAAGAAAAATGAAGGCACTGAAAATTGTTGACACACTAATTTTAGCACACCCAAAGAACTGTGCATTATATGCCGTGCTTGTCCAATCATCTACTTCAACAGAGTTTAACTCTCTTCCACTGAGGTCATTGCAGCACCTCCAGTTTCACTGTCGCTATCTGTAGAATCACTTGCACTACGTATTCGTTCCATTTCAGAATCAGATTCAGGCAAATCTGATTCAGAACCACTTGAACCACCTTCTCTTGTGCTACAGGATGGTTTTACCAATGAGTCTATGGGCAAGGGCAACTTATCAACACACTGCATCTTCTTCACTAATTGTGCTTCTGACTGATTTTCCAGAAGCAAGAGATTTAGAGAAATAGAAACAAGCTTAGTGGTGTGTTCATTTGCTAATCTATTCCTTTTTTTTTTTTTGTCTGGATTGAACTGAAAGCCTTCCAGTTCCGTTCACAAGAAGCTGCTGTTGGTGGAATACTTAGGATCCTTAGAGTAATCCTGGACAACAGTCAGGTGTTACAGTATCCCTTCCACCATGTGAAAGAAGACATATTCTCTGTTGCTGCCAAGCTTGCCTAATATTGTATTGGCATCCATTCATTGTTACTAATGAATTCTATGAAACAATGAATTTTTAGAAATGGAATATTTCCCATGGAAAAATAAGGCACTGGAAAATTTTCCAGAAAATCTTCCACCCCATATCTCTGGTTCTTGCATGTGGCTGTCTCTTCTGGAAGATTATCACATTTTACATACATTCACCTGACAGAACTGTTGAAATCCCACATGAAACTCAATGGACTATCCTCAGAGTTTTGGGTTAGAAAAAAACAAATATAAGAGACTAAGGCTATTGGGTCCAAGTCTGCCTGGCCAACCGAGGTCTTAGTTTTATTCAGAGAGAGAAAGAAAGATTGAAGCAAGCAAGGTCTGGAACCTGTTCAAGGGACTCTGAATGGGAAGAGAGTGTTGTGGCACACAGGGAGACATAAGTAACGTAGACAGCATGGATAAAAGGAAGGAAGTTTCTGAACAGTTTCTGTGAAAGTAGACTTGAGTGTAAGGATCATTTAAAGATTACTTAATTTTGTCATTAATCACTAATCCTGTTCTTAGGCTGATGAAGATGTAGATATTGATGATTATTCTCGAGGTCACAAAAAGCCCAGAAAAACTCTTAAAACTGAAGTGTTGTACAAGTTTGTCATGGCTCCTAGCATGCTGCAGTCAATAGCATCTTACCTCCACTCCAGGCCTGGTTACACAGTAATTTTGGGTGGCCTGTGGAGAACTTCACATGGATTGTCTGCACATTAACACCTGAAACTAGCACTTGCTAGGCAGCTCAAGTTTATAGCACTGCAGGACAGGATTATCTCTGATCAGTGTTACCCAGCTGATGGTACACTAAGGTATAGCCACTGTATGCTACACCTTAAAGACCCCCCCACATGCACTGTCTCCAGCATCTCAGATGCCCACTCACTGCCCCCCCCGCCCCCCTCCAATTCTCACTTGTAGTTACCCGCACTGTCTGTCTCAAGGAAACAGGCAGGGAATGGTTAACCTGCCTGCCTGGTTATCACTTCTCTCTGGGCAGGCTCACCCAGGAGAAGAGCAGCAGCCTCCCAGCAGTGGTGGCAGGAGCCAGGCAGGCAGGTGAACCCTTTCCCTGGCACAGGCAGTGTAGGCAGCCACAAGTAAGTAGGGAGGGGGGGTAAGGGGGGGGCCAAGGGAGCAGGGGGAATCTCAAGGGAAGGGGGAGCCCTAGGGGCAGGAGGGAACTGGGGGAGCCCCAGGGGGCTGATGGGAAGTCCAGAATAGGGGAGAGGGGAACTCTTACCTTTCAGTCCATCAGGACCCTGCTGGCCTGAACGTGCAATGGCTCTAAACTCAAGCTAGAACTAACACTAATCAATCTTTGTACGGCACATAGTGTAGGGTGTAATAAAGTCCTCATCCAGGTTAATTTAACAAAGATTCGATGTTGATATTGCATGGCTGCTATGAGCTGTTCTACAGAGCACTAATCAACTGTTGTCTGTGGTAGGGTTTATATATATATGTATGTATGTGTGTGTGTGTGTGTGTATAGTCTCATTGGCTCATGCTAAGACACAGAACTTGTTATGATACCTCCTTCTTAAAAGGAAAAATGCTCTTTTTTTCATTTGGACTGATAGTTTTGCCCTGCTACTAACTTTATTTACCACTAGTCTATGATTCATCTCTTTCCTCAAAATCACATGGCCCATTTGATTTGAGGATGCTCATTCCATCGCCCATTCTGTAAAACTTCCTCTCTGTGCATTGCAACCCATATAGCAGGGAACTGATGGGGGAATGTCAGAGAAAGGCCTCTTTAAAACTATCAACAGCTCCTGGACCCCATCTTCAGTCCATTCTTTCAAACCTGTCCTAAAAGCACCAGTGTACTCCATATGATGCACTCCTTCTACTGTTTGCAGATGCAGTTTCTATCTACCTGTCTTTGCAGGTAGATCCTCTGTTCTCCTGTCCCCTGTGTCTTTCAGTACAGATCAACAGGAGTACTAAAACCAACACAAAGAAATCAGTCACCTCCCCCAAAGCTTAATATTCCACCAAAGTGGAAAAATGGGGGCTAGGAAGAATTCACACAGGCAGAGGGAATTCAAAGGAGAAGAAAAGGCCATAGGGACCTTATGCGAGGTGGGAAAGAGACCCTTTGGAAGGAACAGATTGGTTATCCTGGATGGCGAACAGACAGATATACTCCTGAGACAGAATGGAAAGCCAGAGAGACCCTAGAAAAGAGAAGGAAACAAAACATTTGAGGCATTGACAAAAGCAAGGTCCCAGGAAACAAACGAGGAAATGATGATGTGTGTGTTGGGTAAGGAGAAGGGAGGTGAGGTGATAGGGTGGTGACATCACATTGAAAGAAAGAAATAAGAATGTGGGCAGAGAGACTGAAGCAGCAGAACATGAGAAAACCAGGGATTATGGAGAAGAGAAAAGGGAGAGGTCATCATGAAAGAATACAGAATAAGAGAAATAACCTTGTTGCCTTTCAAAGAGAAAAAAAGGGAGAGAAATCTCAGGAAAGACTGAAAAAAAAAGATGTGGTATGAAGAGAGAGAGACAGAATGAGTCAAAGATGAAAGGAACAAAAGGAGAAAAACCAAAAACTAAATTTTAATCACTGAAAGTAGGTTTCCCTTCTCTTTCCGATTTAGCCTGACCATTAATATACAGTAACAAGCAGAGAAGTTGCAATAAACAATATTTCATTTTCATGCTATGTTTTTAAATCCGACTTTCATTAATGTGAAAGTTTAAGTTTTTTAATGAACACCATTGATCTGATTCATTATAATGGTTTCTCTTTCTTCTGGAAGTGAACAATCAGAAAGAAAACCCAGTTGCAGTACTTCAAAACAATGTCCCCTGTGCCAACCTCAAATAGCAAAGTACTTGCAGATCTGTGTGCAACACTTAGTGAAATAGCTAAAATTCAACCATGCCAGGATTCTGCAACCACATGATAAACGCTTTCTATGTATTTCTTAAGCAAGTCATCAATATGAGGTCTGACAGATACTACTAACCTGAAACCATGACTAATTCAAAAAGGACCAGCTCCTTTAAATAAGACATACTTGAACATTCCTGAACATCATAACCTTAAACTATGCCCACCTGCATTTCAAACGAAGAATGATGTATTAAAAAATCAATTAACTGGCAAATAATTCAGCTTCCCAAGTTCAGTCTGTGATCATCTTAACTTGTTAACAGCTCCTAGGGATCAATGAAAAAGCTATGATACCAAATAATTTTGATATATTACTTGTAGTCGCCTAATAATGGTACAGCATTTACCTTGTGCTCCCAAATACAAATGTAAGATCACCTTAAAGAAACCATTTTAACATTTGCAACTACTACTAAAAATTCATTCCATATCTTAACCTTTCCTTCCTGCATTTTGTGCAACTACCTACCGGGATTTTAAAATGCCAGGCTTTTATGCCAACTTTAACATTTAGTTTTAAGGACACTTACAGTGTTGTTGCTTAACATTTAAATTAGAAGCAGCTGCTATTGCTTTTATTACAGTTTGATGGTTAAAGTGATAAAATAATAAATTTTATACCAGTGGTCATTAATTATTCTAGATGAGTTAGAGGGATGATAAATTCAAATTTTCAAAATAAACCTGGGTTGTACGAGACAAAGGGAAATACAGGCATATTCTTGTCACTTTGTTACTTTAAAGAAGAATAATAAATTCATTATTTTTTTAAATGGAAAATATAAGGTGTTGGGGACTTTGAAAATTTACACTAATATTTTATGTAGTAAACTGACAGATTTCAGTAAAAATTAAGACAGTTTTCTTAATATTTATAGAGTGCATTTTAAAGAACTGTGAAGTTTTTATTTAATGGATTAAATGTCACCATTCTATTAAAAAAATCAATAGCAACCACTGAGTTAGCACATTAAGAATGTACTTTTTAAAGCACTTTTTCACTATTTGCAGCAAATCTACTTTGAATGGCCTGACTAGTAGAACTTGAGTGGGGTTGGGGGTCTGTGATTTGTAATTGTTAGAATATATTACAGAGATAACAATATTCATCAGTAATTCTTCTAAGAGAGTGACTTATCAGGAACATCATGTGAAGTAACAGGCACTGTATCTTCACTAATGTTAGATTTAACATAAAGTGGACTACCGGATTTCACCAACTTTATCTATATATTTTGGGTCTTTTGTAGTCTGTACCCCTATGTGCAGCCATGTGCAGCTTGTGGCGCCACAAACCACATGCAGGGAACACAAAAATATGCAAAATTGGAGGGAGAGGTAAAATTGGCTACTGTGATTTCCCCGTAGCAAGAAACCCCAGTAAAAAAAAAATGTGCAGAGCACGCAACAATAGCATGCACCAGAACAAACAGAGGCTTGGTCCTCCAGTGAGATGCTCTGGCTCCTGGCTAGAGCACCTCTACTGCCCCATTTGTGCCTTGGCTGCTCTAGCATCCCCAGAACTGGGAGGAACTGGGCAAGGACAGTTTGTGCAAAGCAGGACAATGTGTCCCACAACAAAGCGTTTGAGCAGGAGCGAGCACTGAGGCACAAAGCCACTGCAAGCTCACACCCCTGCTTACGTAGGGTATAAAATTTGTAACACCACAGGAAATACATGGATTTTTCTTTATAATTTATTGGGTGAAGACCTTCTGACTCTCAACATTCCTGAAGCAGCTTTGCTCAAAAAAGTCAGCCCTAGACTAAAGTGTGTGTCTGATCATTCACAATGTACTGAAGGCGGGGCTGGCCCATCCTATCCTGAGAAACCTGTGGCCGCAGGGGGCCCTGCAGCCAAGGAGCTGTGCCCTACTTGCCCTCTGCCTCATGCGCCATGTTTAAAGGGCTCAATGCAGGCAGAGAGCCCCTTCCTGGCCAAGCGGGGGAGGAGTTCCTGGCTCCACTCCCACCCTGGCTCTGGCCCCGGCCCCAGCCCTGATGGATCAGGGTCCCCCCCAAACTATATCTTGCATGGGGCCCCCAAAAATTGTGGGTCAGCCCTGATTGAAGGGTAAAAGATGGCAGGACTCCACAGCACAAGCTGCTCCATGATAACTGTCTGTGTGTATGCTCTTACCCTCTGGCAAGTGAAAGGTAAGATGCAGTAATTTATCCTCCTCTCATTGAGATCTAAGCAGCCACTGTTTAACTTGCCATGGGTTAAGAGTATGAACAGTTACTGAAAACCCTGCTCTGCCTTTTGTGACAAATTAGTCATTTGTTCTTACCCTCCATTCAGAACAAAGAAAAGGTCAATAAACTATTTCCAAACCAAAAGAGATGTGAAATGACAAATTTTCCAAAATTCTCCAGCAGTACATATCTGAGCATATATCATGACCACACAACAATACCAAATCTGTTGCTGACTCTAGCGGTGAAATACATACTTTATGGAAATTTTCAATATTACACTAATCTTCCTTCAAGCAGGCACTACAGTTCACAACTATACTGTAAATATTGTATACTGTATATAAAATATAGTGTAATACTGTTGTATATGCATTTTCTAAAACTGCCATCTGTTCTACTCTTTCAGTTCCCTTCAGCTGCCTTTTGAAATAAACTCATTACCTGGTTTTTCCCCCAGCTAGATGGAGAGATAATCCCAGGTTTCCTTCTAAATTCAATTTTCAATACAATGTATTGATTTAATTCTGTCAGCATAGTAATCAAGTAATTTATACAAATAATGCCTTACCTACCTCCCATACACATTTGTCCATTGTGCCAGGATAAAAATCTGTGTTAAGTGGGTCAAGACAACAATGCTTGCACCAGAATATATCATTTAATTAACTTGGATCAATTGTTTAATTCACAGCATAGTCAATTATTCAGTCCTCTCCCACATCTCCAAAAAACTAAGGGGAGATGGCCTTTAGTTTTCTAATGATCTTTTCTTTTGTCCACAGTTTCCTTTTAGGAAATTAAACCCCTGGCATTTAATTACACTTCCTTATAAAACTGCTACATGCAATAGTTTACAGTATATCATATTAATTTTGGAAGAATCCATACCTTTTGCGGATCTTATTTCTTGTGACAACCATGACCAAGATAGCAAGTGTGAAGGCTTTGTTGCATGCTGCACTTTGAGCTGCTCAAATGTTGATCGGTGCTAGTGCTAGTTTAAGTTCAGAGCAGTTCCACCTAAAGACTGAAAACCTTATCTGACTGTCCCCCACCTGCACAGCTCTGACTTGCTCCTAAAGAGCTAGTGAGCAGGGGTCTGACTAGGAGCTACAGCTGTGAGTTGCCACTACAGGGCTGGTGAGTTAGGACAGGCTTCTATCCCTGTTGTAGGTAGGGGTGTGTAAGAGATGGGCTGCAGGGGTGGGAGATGGAGAGTTAATGGGATGGGGGTGGGTAATGAAATGGGAGGTGGAAAGGAAATGGGGGTGGGGGAGGGTAGTTAAATGAAGGAAGTCACCTACTGAAGGATAAAATAAAAAGAAGTAAAACAAATTAAAAAGAAGTCAAGAGGAAGTAGGTTAAAGAAGGTCTAATGTTTTAATAAACTGGGATTTGGGGGGTGGTGGGAGATGGGAGCAGTTAAGGAAGGTGCTTTTGGGGGAGCTTCTGCCCCTGTCCCAGGAAGGAAGCCCTGACTCACAAGGATTTTATCCGGCCCCCTGCCTTGTTCTCCCTCACCCGCTCTCGACCCCACTCCTGGACTCATCTGTGCCTTATGGTCTGGCCAGCTGGCATGTGCTTTGTGGGCTGTTTGCATGCAGTTGCATCCCTGGGGATGGGAAGCTCACACTCCTGAGGGGTGGAAGAGGGAGTTGGCTTGATACCAGAACTCTCTGGGCAGTAGAGTTCAGGGGATGGAAATTTTGTTCACACAGAACAGGAGGGTGGTGGATGGGACACTGCATCCTGGGATACTGAAGGACTGCAATTTGAACAGCTCATCTATAGGGAGTGGCCACACACTTATGGATACCACAGATCAGAGATAAACCTGCCCTGGAGTGTTATAACTTTAAGCTGCCCAGAGCGTGCTTAAAACTAGTTTCCTGTATTTATGTGTGGATAATCCAGCGGTTAATGCGTAACAAAGCCCTGAAACCAACGAGGAATTAATCTCTGTATTAGTAATTAAAGAGTTGAAAAAGAGTTCACGTGTGGACCTGTGTAAAACTTTTCACATTGAAAGACATCATTGGTATTTCATCCTTAAATCTGCAACAGGTCTTGTCTCAAAAAAAATCCTCTTTCAAATTTGACACCTAATCATTTAAATCAGAATTTCTTCCTTCATTAAATTGTCAGGATTCAAGGGGGTAGCTGTCAAATTGGTTTCCTGCTGTTTCTAGTACATTTTGAAAAGAAAATAGTAACCAGCATCTCCAACATCAACGTAATCCACTTTTTCCACTTGTATATTTCTCATAAAAACTGAAAAAAGTGCTTGGCATAAGTAATGGCAGGCATAATTTGACTGGCTTTTTTTAGAACTATTCTCTCATATTCAAGAACAAAAGTGAACTACAAAATTAGAGCAGGTTTTATCATTATGTTGTTTATCAGTAATTAGCTGGCTGATTCAATTCTATAGCCTTTTATCCAGTGGGTTTTCAACGTCCATGCATGTCTGAGGCAGAGAGAATGGGCTTGGGGTAAAAATTCTAAAAAGGGCACTGGTTTGTGTGGGCTGACAGAACGTTGGAAAGATAGTAAGGTCTAGAGCAGTGATTCTCAACTAGGATGATGCTCCTGGGGCCTTGTTTGCGCCTCCTCCCTGATATGCTTCTGGACATAGGGTTGTCTCTCCCATAGCAAAGCCTCCACTTTCCTCACTAACCTCCCCCTCCCCTACAGATACACTATGGGGAATGGGGCTGCACCTACCTGGCTCCTATGAGTGGGCTTCCCCTGCCATGGAAATGTCTCCTAGAAGGGAGTGGCCATACTGGTGACCTCTCCAATTTAGCACCTGGGGCTGGTGACCTGCTCACCTTCCTCTCACCTACCAGTTACATGACTGTTGCCCAGCATCCCTCAAGTATTATGAGAAACAAGCTTAATATTTAAAACTAAACTGCTTGGACTAATCCCACGCACAGATTTCAAGACAGGCAAGTTATGCAGAATATGACTTGCTTCTTCATAAATTGAAAGGCAGAAGAAACATGGGTCACTATTTTCTGAAGAATTAGAAAGCTGGTGAAAACCATCTGTGTCTTGTTTGACATGTATTTGCATATATCAGAACTTCAGTTGCAGCAGAAGGTGAGGAAACCAAGTAAAAAAAAATAATGACATTGTTGAGCTATTTACTTTTTTAGAGCTGGCTACCTGGTAGTTATGTCATGAAAGGCCTCTGTGTAATCCAATGAAAAAAATGAATGTAGTCAATAACAACCAAAATGTTTGTACTCTAAGGGCACATCCCAACAAGAACACATGTGTGGTTTGCAGCTCATCAGACTTGCTTCAGATGCCACAAACCACACATAGTGCATGTGCACCTATGTGCCATGCTAATTTGCAGCACAGTGGGTCTTTCTTGACACTGGGAGACCCCATCGTAAAAAAATCTGCCACTGAAAACAATGCTGTGGCACACGTGGCAGCAATGTGCACCTCCAGAAAGGGAGGCTGGCCAGCCAGAGCCATGCTCTGGCTGCCAGCCAGGCTCTAAGTGGCTGGCTTGGCGCCACTACTGCCCCCAGAAGCCCCTAGGACTCCAGGTAAGGGTGATGGGGCCAACACGGGTGCTAGCCCCAGCATCTCCTACCCCACTGAGGTTACTTCGTGCCAGAGTGTGTGTGCAGGAACATGCCGAGGGACAAATAGCAGCAGCACGAATATGTGCTGCTGTTATTTGTCCTGCAGGAAATACATACTCCTGCACATGGATGCTCATCAGGACAGGCTCTAAGGTTATAAACAGGCAATGCAGATTGACCCAAGTTTTGACTTGGATCAAAACAAGAGCAGCACAGCCCTTTACTCATGTAGCACTTTCAAGCTGCATTACTGCTCCTCCTTTGCCTGTGGATGACTACAGAGAGCACACAACCTGACAGGCTCGTCCCTAGAATGAACCACAATTAAGTTAAATAAGGTGCAACTACCTTAGAAATGCACATAGATTTCACAGATTCATAGATGTTAGGGTCGGAAGGGACCTCAATAGATCATCAAGTCCGACCCCC
>NW_005842060.1:2230670-2237945 GCF_000455745.1 Alligator sinensis | reverse complement strand
CAGTCTAAATCTGCTCTCTGCTAGCTTATGGCCATTATTTCTTGTAACCCCCAGGGGCGCCTTGGTGAGTAGAGCCTCACCAATTCCCTTCTGTGCCCCCATGATGAATTTATAGGCAGTCACAAGGTCGCCTCTCAACCTTCTCTTGCGGAGGCTGAAGAGGTCCAGGTGCCCTAGTCTCTCCTCATAGGGCTTGGCCTGCAAGCCCTTAACCATATGAGTGGCCCTTCTGGGAACCCTCTCCAGGTTATCCACATCCCTCGTAAAGTGTGACATCCAAAACTGGATGCAGTATTCCAACTGCGGTCTGACCAGCGCCCGATAGAGGGGAAGTATCACCTCCTTGGTTCTGTTTGTCATGCATCTGCTGATGCACGATAAAGTGCAGTTAGCTTTGCTGATGACTTCGTCACACTGACGACTCATATTCATGAGAGTGCTGAGTATGCAAGCTTTCTACACTAGCATTTTGGTCTTAATGGTAAGTTTTGAGTTGTTTTATCCTCTTTTAGTCTGTTGAAGGTGGTGGCAGCCTTTCCGATGCAAACATTAAATTCATCATCCAGTGAGAGGTTGGTGGTCACTGTGGAGCCTAGTTAGCTGAGCTTTTGTACTACTTCTAGCTGGTTCTCATTAAGGGTGGTTGCTGGATCTTGTGGAACTCCCTGTCCTAGTACAACTGTTGTCTTTATGCTAATGGTAAGAGCAAATGCCTGGCAAGCTGTTGAGGGGCAATCCATGAGTTCTTGTAGTAGGTCTTCATTGTGGGTTATAAAGGCAGCATCATCAATGAATAGAAGCAGAGTGGATAAAAATCAATGATTAAAAAAAATTAAAAATCATATTTTTTTATTTAAATCAGATTTTAAAAAATTTAATAGTATTTTTATATGGAGAGGAGAGATAACAGACTTAATTGCCCACCCATCAGCCCTGTTGTCTCTCTGCAAGTTTGTGTACACACAGTCAAGCCCTTACCTTTCTCTAAAAGTGCAAAGTTTCAAGAAGTGTAAATGAATAAAAGATATCAAACAACAAGAATTCACTTTTTGTAGAAAACAATGATTAAATTGAGGCTTTCTGACCAGTGATTTTAATTGTGATTTAAATCAATTTGATGTAACTGTGCAATGACATCAGCCAGTGCCTTCAGCACCCTCGGATGGAGCTCATCCGGGCCTGCCGACTTAATAAACATTAGGGCTGGAAGGGAACTCGGAAGATCATCGAGTCCAGCCCCCTGCCCCAGGGGCAGGAAATCAGCTAGGGTTGTAGGATCCCAGAAAGATAAGCATCCAAATTTCCCTTGAAGGCATTCAAAATAGGTACTTGAACCATCTCTGATGGCAGGCTATTCCAGACCTTGGGGGCTTGGACAGTAAAGAAATTCTTCCTTACATGATAATGTCTAGGGAAAAACTGTTAGAGCATTTTATCCTACATACTTCTCAGGTACTTAAAGGAGGACTATGAGTATGAAGGATCCTGGGACAAAAGCTTCCTTGTGGAAAAAATGCAATGTTTGTTTACAGCCCAATACAAAGAATCTGGCCAATAAAATGGATGAACTTATTACTTGTGCAAGATGTAAAACTGAATAGTATAATTTATATGGGATATCAGAAACACGGTGGAATAGTATTTTTACCTGTAATACAAATATAGAAAGGTATTATGCCATGTAGGAAACAATGAAACAAAAGGTAAAAGCGATGACATAGCATTATACGTTAATGATGCAATAGATTGTCAAGCAAAAAGAACAGGGAGCATGGATAAAACAGGATTTGTTTGGGCCAAAATTTCTTTGGGAGAAGGATTATAAAAAAGCTTCGGCTGGGATTGTTAGGAATCTGATACACACAAGACATGAAACAGAAACTTTAAATAATAAATATCCTTATCTATTTGGGGAAATTTCCTTAGTCTACATTTGCTTTTCATATTAGTAAGCACAGCCAGACTCTGTAACTGCTTAATAAAAAGCAGTACCCAGTACCTGTGAAATTCCTTTAGAACTGGTTCTCTCTAAGATCTTCTGCTGTTTTCTGCCACAGTATGTTCACATAGTAAGAAGTTGACAAGGATTTATATGCTGGTAGATAAATCCCAAAGATTTATGACAAAAATAGTGGCAAAACTCCCATTTATAGTACAAGTTAATTATTTTAAAAGTGGCAAAGTAAGGACTTTCAGAACCTGTAATACGTAGCCTGGAGACAGTGTACACAAGATACACAAACAGTATTAGGAAAATGAAATATGAACCAGTAAACTACAGGCTTCTAGGTTTAAAAACAGAGCTCAGACAAAAGAAATCAGATATGTAGAGGACATAGACTGACTATATGGTAAAATGAATTGATTCTCTTTCATGGCTGCTAGAAGATAGTTATATATCAAGCCAATCTTCACTCCTTAGTGGCTCAAATTGCTTGTCAGGAACACATTTGTAGAGCCAAACCCAAAACTAGCATGTTTAAGGATGAAAAAAATTGTTATTAGATATAAAGTATACGTTCTCTGGCACAATTTATTCCTTATTAATTAGTGTTGTGTCTTATTATGTTTTCCTTGCACTGTCCCTTTAAGGCCCAAGCCCTCATGCTCAGCACTGCAGGGTTCACTTTACTTTGTGGCAGTTTTGCAGCACTGGGACTCCCTTCCTGTTCACCTACTGATGCAACTATTAAGATCCACCCTGGATATGATTCCAGAGAGTTAGAATAATAAATGACTGTTCGTTCAACACAGCGGTGTTCAGAGTGGTGTTGCTGAACTCACAACATATCATCTGGCGACAAGGATGGGCTTCTTCACTGAGAACACACTCCTAGATTGTGGGATGACATTCTGAGACCAGAATGTGTTTTGTGATCAGAGGGAAGTTTTTTTCTTCTTTTCTCTCTCAGACTGCTGATGTTAATTAAGATGGCTACATTGGGGCACATAGAAGAATTTGATGTGATCCAGCCGGCTTCTTGGGACTCTTCTGTGGAAAGGCTATCCTGTTACCTGGAAGCCAACAAAATGGAAAACCCAGAACAGAAGCACACGATCCTCCTGACAGTCTGCGGTGCTAAAACATTTGCCATGGTCCATTCCCTCACAACACCTGCCTTACCAAACACTGAGTCTTATGCTGAACCAATTGCGCTGCTAAAGGCATGTTTTTGCCCAAGGCCATCTGTTACCCTGAAGAGATTTCCAGTTTTTTAAACGGGACCAAAAGGCCAACAAAGGCATAGCAGATTACCTGGCTGAGCTCTGTCACCTTGCCGAATTTTGTGAGTTTGGGGAGCTCCTGGATGGCCTGCTTCGCGACCATCTCATCTGTGGGGTTGAAGATGAAGCAATCCAACGTCGCCTGCTTTCTGAACCAAATTTGACCTTGGCTACTGCACAAGAAAAAGCCTTGGCAGCTGAAGCAGCATCCCATAATGTGAGAGAAATTCACCAGGTGTTCTCCAGCAATGTCCACTTACTCCAAAAAGATCAAGAACCAGATCATCACTAGCAAATTCAGCAGATTATACCCTCACCAACAGCACCACAGACATGTTTGAGTTGTGGCAGCCAACATAGATGAAGAGAGTGCAGGTTTAGGAATGTGGAGTGTCGTGTCTGCAAGAAGAATGGCCACATAGAGAGGGTTTGCCACTCAAAGACCAGTTCCAGGAGACAAAAAGACTGTGGTAAATGTATTCACTCCTAGACTACTCACAGATTAGAGTCCTCCCCAGAACGTGAGGTACGAAAACTATATTTGATTCAAAATGTTGGTGTTGTTGAAACTCAAGGTTCTGAGATGATTGCAACTGTAGTAATAAATGGAAAGAAGTGAAAAATGGAAGTGGACACGGGTTCGGGAGTATCTTTCATAGATAAAAACACATTCTCCCGGTTGTTTCGGCACCCTCTCCCCAAGTTACCGAAACCTGAGTGTCACCTGTGTGATTACAATGGACAGAGTGTGGAAACTTTGGGTAGCTGCAGTGTAGATGTCCACTATGGATCTGTTAGACAGTGTCTACCCCTCATTGTCACTAAGGGTTCCCACAAAAGTCTTCTGGGGAGAAACTGGTTCTCACCATTGGGAATCAGTATTCAAGGCGTACACAGTCTCTGCACAGAACGTTTGGAAAGGCTTGCAACGGAGTTTCTCCAGGTATTCTCCGAGGGATTAGGAACTTACTCTGGTCCACCTGTGATGTTCCAAATGGATCCTGTGATAGCCCCTACCTTTATGAAGGCTCAGAATGGACCTTTTGCACTGCGGCCGAAAATTGATGCAGAATTAGATCGGCTTATTGTGCAAGGGGTCCTTGAACCAATTGTACATACAAGTTGGGCCACACCAATTGTTCCTGTTTTAAAACCTAATGGTTGTGTTCGTATCTGTGGGGATTACAAGTGCACTGTTAATAAAGCACTTAAGCAGGACCCGTACCCAGTGCCTGCCATTAACCAGTTACTATCTGTTCTTGCAAGATGGAAGGTTTTTGCCAAACTTAACCTGTCCCAAGCCTATCAGCAATTGATAGTGGATGACAAGGCTGCTGAGGCCCAAACAATAATTATACACCAGGGAGTGTTCCATGTCAAGCGCCTCCAGTTTGGAATTTCTGTGGCAGGAATTTTCCAGTGGTTCATGGAAAAAATGCTAGCAGGAATTCCTGGGGTTGTTCCATATTTTGATGATGTGTTGATCACAGGGTCGTCTAGAAAGGAACTCACTGAGAGACTCAGAGAAGTTTTATAGAGATTTGATAAAGCAGGTATCAGAGTAAAAAGAGAAAAATGTCAACTGGGAGTTTCCAGTATCAACTTTCTGGGATATCAAATTGATGCTTCTGGCATTCACCCAGTTGAAGACAAGGTAAAAGCAGTACATGATGTCCCTATACCAAAATGCAGACAGGATCTTCAAGCATTCTTAGGACTTCTCAGTTTTTATCACACCTTCTTGAAAGACAAAGCCACCATAGCACAGCCCCTTCATCGCTTACTGAATAAAGGAGCTCAGTGGATGGGGACTGGCCACCACAATGAAGCCTTCCAGGGCATCAAGAAGTTGCTGACATCAGACTCTGTCCTTGTTCACTATGATGAGCAGAAGCCACTGTCCATTACTTGTGATGCCTCGCTGTTTGGTGTTGGTGCTGTCCTCAGTCACACATTGCCTGATGGCATGGACGCACCTATTGCTTTTTACACTAGAACAGTGACTTCAACCAAGAGGAACTACGCACAGATTGATAAGAAGCATTGGCAATCATTGCAGGAGTAAAAAAAATTCACAATTACGTTTACGGCCACAAATTTGAAATCCAAACAGACCACAAACCCCTTCTTGCAATTTTTACTATGGACAAACCAACTCCTCCTATTCTGTCTCCTCGTATGCAATGCTGGAGCATCGTGCTAAATGCATATGACTATATACTTGTGTACAAACCTGGGAAAATGATTGCAAATGCTGATGCATTGAGCCGCCTACCACTACAAATACCTGATTGTGCTACTCCTCCACCAATGGAAGTCCTCATGCTGGAATCCATGCCAGAAGCCCCTCTTCAGGCTGATCAAATAGCATGGATGACTTCAAAAGACCCTATTCTTGCCCGTGTCCTCAACTGGGTGTGGAGGGGCTGGCTGTTAGTTCAACACAGCAGTGTCCAGAGTGTTGTTGCTGACACAACATATCCATGAATGGATTTTAAAAGGCTCACAGCTAATTTAACATAGAAGCAGCTAAACAATTCACAGAGGTCACTCAAAGACTATTTCACTGAAAAAAATGAAAGTGCTGTTTTTAACACCACATAGAATCCTGCTATGTTCAAATTAAAGCCATTATAATAATCTAAACAGAAGCTTTTAAAAATCATAAGAAGTTTGATCCTGTTGATAATAATACAAGTCTGGCTTGGTGAAAACATCCAGAAATTAAGATGATAAAGCTTAAGAAAAGAAACAAACAGTGAGTGCATCTACACATGCACTTTACTGCGGAATGGGCTAATTAGCTCTAAAGTAAAGTGTAACTATCTACACATGTGCCAGTATTAAGGCATAGTAAATTAATAACTCAGCTATAAGACAATACTGTTGAGGACAGTACTATCTTACGGTGGAGTAATTAATTGCGCTGAAACACACACATAGATGCTGACTGTGGGCATAAATTGCACCTCATTAGCCTAGATAACTGGCCACCTGTTCTGCTCTGGCTCAAATTGCTGCTGTCCTGGATGCATATGTAGACACTGCATTGCACCCACTGCACTACTCTGGCTCCAATTGCTCCAGAACTTATTTCTTCGCATTAACTGCGTGTGTAAATGCATCCAGTGGGTGCATCTACATGTGCATATTAACATGCAGCAATAAACTCTGGCACATATCGCTCTGGAGTTTATTGCTTCTGGGTGCTGCGTTTACATGTGCGCCCAGGACCACAGCACATTATGCTGTGTTGGAGCAGCCCCAACTGGCTGCAAGGGACCTTGGGGGTCATCCTACCAGCCTGGGGATGCTCTGACCTGGGTCAATGTGCTATGGAGGGACTGGCTGGGGCATGAGGGTGCTCCAGTGTGGGGCTAGCTAGCAGCAGCCCCACACTGAAGCAGCCTTGTGCCCCAGCCATTCAGGTCAGTGTCTACATACGAGTTGCTGTGTACAAAAAAACTCTACAGCAGGATAGTACTTGTGTTCACAAATACTAATCTGCTGCAAGCTTTATTAATTTCCTGCAGCCTAATAGGACCGCATATGTAGATGCTGAGATGTTTGCTGAATAGCTAATTAGTCAACTCTGCAGCAAATATTTTGTGTAGATGTACCTAGTGAGTAGGAATTTGGACCTTTCCACTTGGGCCTTTCCATAGCCATTCCATGCAAAAGACAATAAATACATATGACAAACTGCAAGAAAGAGTGGTTGAAAGAAAAAGACTGATCTAACTGCCCTGAACTTCTGTACAGTTACCAGCGCAGCCCTGGGGTTGGGAAAGACCAGCTGTTGGCCCCAGCCTTGGGACTGCAATTTATTTACCTTCCCTCCTGGCAACAAACTATATTTTTAGCCCCTTGGCCTCTTGCCCTACCCCTGGGCAGACAATTCTCCCTTCCCCCCAGGCAATCAAGCCCCCCTGCAAGCCAGTGCCAGTTTTATCAGCATTTGCCAATGCCAGGAGCCAAGGAATATTCCTGGTGGAGGGAGTGGTGGGATGGGGGGGATAGATTCACTGTGGCACTGGTCCTAGGGGGTGA
>NW_005842060.1:2223664-2230660 GCF_000455745.1 Alligator sinensis | reverse complement strand
ATTCCCCCCCAAAACCCCCATGTGAGTCCCCCTGATCTGCTAAATGCATCCAGACCCCATCAAACTGCCATGAATCCTACTTGCTCCCTGATCCACACAATCTCTCTTGCAGACTCTGTTTGCCCACCCCCCGTCCCCCTGATCCCTCCTGTGGATTCCATTTGCCCCCCCCAATCTCCCTGAGAATCCCCCAACCTCCGCTGGAGCCTGCTTCTCCCCCAGAGCCCCCCACCCCCTGCGCTAACCCTTCCAACCTAACTTACCTGAGATTGAGTGGCCATTTTTAACTCAATCTAACCTCTCCCTAATCTCCCAGAACATCTTGATGCAGCCACATACACTAGTGTTATTCCTTTGACATAGGTGGAGTTCACCCTGATTTACAGATGGGGTAAACAGGTCATGTCTTTATCCAGAATATTCAAAATAATATTCTGGCAGCTGTGTCAGCCACCAAAAAATCAAATTAGACTATCAAAAAATGCCATCTGACATTGGCTAGCTAAGCAAGTAGAACCTGAAAATTCACTTTTTTGTTGAACTGCACACTTGAAAACTTGACCCGGTATAGTCAATACTCGGCTTGTGTTGTTCTTAACTCAAATTCCCAGCCCACTCCCATTGTTTCTTTTATTTAACCATTTTTTTGTGTCCTGTCTTTCATGTCAATTTTGAACTTTCTGAGGTAAGCACTGCCTTCTTTGCTACCTATCTATACCATGCCAGGCACTATTTCAAAAATAAAGAAAAATTATTTCGAAATGCTTATATTCTTGAGGGTAATGGCAAGGACTCCCTCCCCACATGATAGTGATTCTATACTGGCTATCAGCACTGATGAGTAATTTTTAATTCGAGTTCAAGAGCATGAGTTAATTCCAGTTCAAGAGTTATTTCCTCTGGGATCTTTAAAGTCTCTGAGCAACAGAGCCTGTGCTGCTGATGGCATGTAGCCAGGGACTCACTGCGCATTGATCCCAGTGCACGTTGCAGGCTCCTCAGCCTCCAAACAGTACGAAGAACTGCTGAGCACTCAGGACAATGCCAACCTGTTGACTGCATGAAGGGACCACACACCTCGGGGAACTCCTAGACTCAATCTCCCCGCTCCCCTCACACCACTTTGAGGTTTTGAAAGAGGCGACTTGGAGCATGTCTTATCCCTTTTCAGAAGCAACCCTGTCAATTTCCACTTCAGAAGCCCACAATGGATCCCTATCCCTCTTGCACCAGCCGATGGAACCAGGTCCTATATGAGGTTGGCTCTGGCCAGGTTGGGTTCCCATACCTGCTCAGGGGGATGTGCAGGGCACACAGCTGCCTCAGGACCCTGTGTCTCTCTCCAACCATTCAGCAGGTCCCAATGCCTGTACAGGGTGATTTGCTGGACATGCAGCTGCCTCAGGACACTGTATCTTCCATGGCCCAAAGGCACAGCACAAAGCAGGTCAAAGGGTTGGGCTTCTCTTGTCCCAAAGCTGTCAGGGGGTGTGGCATGCTCTGCACTTGGCTGCAGCAGCAGAGTCCAGCTTGAGTAACTATCTCCCTGGAGCTATGAGTATGGGGGAGGAAATGGGAACAATGCATGCTAGGATGTGTGAGGACAGTGCTGCAGCTTCTTTCAGAAGGCTCAATGTACATACATTCATTATCCCAGAAGGTTCTCTCCCAAAAGTGATGTCTACCTGGTTGGAGATGGTTTATTTTTCTCTCAGAACCATCATTTTTATTCTGGAAAAAATCACATGAACTTCTATACGCTTGTGCTTTCTAATGAGAGAGCAGCAATTTTCCCAGTAGACACATAATGCTTGTTCATGGTCTAAATTTCTAGGCATGCTTCTAATTCAATCACAAGTACTTACACTAGACGTAGAAATAACTGTGAAATTCCATAATCTGTGTTAAGCAGGTGATGAATTAAGAGAATATATTGATCCCTTCTGGCCTTAATAAAAACAACAACTATGAATCTCTCATATCATAAAAGGAACTGTGTTATGTGATATTTTTCTATATATACATTTTCTCAGTACAATAATCTTGGCTGCCACAGGAGCAAGACAATGAAAATAGAATACAGTATACTTGCTCAAATATAACTGTATTTGACAAATATGTAAAATTTACAACCTGCAAGGAAATTCAGTCCAACAGTGACTAGACTCCTCAGCCATATTTTGTACTTATTTACACATGCATGGCTGTACAGGTTGTGTCGCTAGCAGGGATTCAGCTTCTTCAATCACAGGACGTTGTTCCAAGAGGAAGGATTGCTAGGAAGAGATGGGATCTACCTGATGAAGAAAGGGAAGAGCATCTATGCAGACAGACTCACTAAACTAGTGAGGAGCGCTTTAAACTAGGTTCTCTGGGGGATGGAGATGAAAGCCCTGAGGTATGTGGGGAAGCAGGAGACCTGGAGGAAGCACAAGGAGGAGCAGACAGCTGGAGAGGCCTCCCTATTCTTGCAGAGAAAGTAAGGCAATTGGCTAGTTACCTCAGGTGTCTGTACACCATGAAGCCAGGTAAATAAGCAGGAAGAATTGGAAGCCCTTGAACAGTCCAGGAACTATGATGCGACTGAAATAACAAAGACTTGGTGGGATAGCTGGCATGACTGAAGCACTGCCATGGATGGGTATAAACTGTTCAGGAAGGACAGGCAGGGAAGAAGAGGATAAGTTGTGCTGTATGTAAAAGAGCTGTATGATTGCTTAGAGCTCCAGTATAAAACTGGAAATAGGTTTGTTGAAAGTCTCTGGGTTAAGGTTAGAGGGGAGAGCAACAAGGGTGATGTTGTGGTGGGTGTCTGCTATAGACCACCACACCAGGAGGATGAGGTATATGAGTTTTTCTTCAGACAACTAGAGGAAGTTTCCAGATCACAGGCCCTGGTTCTCATGGGGGACTTCAAACACCTTGACATTGGCTGAGAGGGCAATAAAGCAGTGTGCAGGCAATCCAGGAAGTTTTTGGAAAGCATTGGAGACAACTTCCTGGTGAAAGTGTTGGAGAGACCAACACTTGGCCATGCTCTTCTTGATCTGCTGCACACATGTATGTGGCAGCTGGGCAGCATGAAGAGCAGCTCCCATAGCTGCCTCCAGGTAAGTCTATGGGAGGGGGTGGGAGAGGAAAGGGGGCTTGTCATGCATTGGGCAGGGGAGGAAAGAGGCATAGGCCAAGTGGAGTGGGGAAGAGGCACAGTTCACTTGCTCCCCAAGCTTTCTGTGTCCACAGCAGGGTGCAGGGCTGTAGCCGGGCCTTACCAGCTCTGGGAAGGAGCCATTTCCATGGCCATCACTGCCAAAGCAAGGCACTTGCCCAGCAAAAGCGGGGCGGGACACAATGCCACTGCCATGCCTCACCATGTCATGGTGCTCCCTCATGCGCTGGGTCCCACCCACTGGGCTGCAGAGGCAGCTCCTCCAGAGCTGGTCTGGCTCAGCAGCAGACCTGCGCCCTACTGTGGGTGCAGAAATCTCAGGGGGTGCATCTCCTGCCCCCCCCCCCAACATTGCCTTGGCTACCCAGGCTCCCCCCACACTCACTCCCTTCCTCACACACTGAGGGGCTGGGAGTGGATAGTAGCGGATCAGAAGTGAGGAGTGATGGCAGGGCTGGAGGGCTGTCAGTCAGGAGTGAGGGGCACCAGCAGGGCCAGGGGGCTGTGGGTCTGGAATGAAGGGCACTGGCAGGGCCTGGGGGCTGTGGGTTTGGAGTGAGGAGCATCGGCCTCCTGATCCTGGATTAGAAGTGAGGATTTTTTTTTTTAGTTTTCTATGCTTCTGTTTTTCCATATTTTCATTCTAATTTCACAACAATTTTAAAGAACATATGATTAAATATTTTTGTTCAGCTAACTTAATTGCACAGATGTGACAATTTGTCATACACATACAGCAATTATGGTCCTCAAGAAACCAAAAATGTAAAACTCAGAGCTTAAGTTATATCAAGATCAATCAAATGCTTATTAGATCATTTAGAAGGAGGGGAATCTAGTGACCTGATTGTTGCTAAAAAGAAAAACTGTAATAAAGATAGTTACCTACTGTTCTTAATAGGTTCCTCATAGTGTTTATGAAATACATTTTTTCAACTTTTGATTTGCCTCAGCAGCACCATAAGGCTCTGGATCAAGAATTCTGAAGAAGTTAGCATTTCTAGACACCAATGTCCATTAACACATTTTTCTCCAGTGTCTCCCTAATATTTTCAATTTCAGGTACACGTCCAGTTTACAGACAGACTCAGAATGAGTTTAGATTGATTAAATTAGACATATCATCCAACTTTTTAAAAGATTGCATAACTGCTTCAGGGTATTACCATGCCTTTGACTTGAAGGTTACAGGAATGCTGAAGCCTGCATGCACTCAAAGACTCCAGATTTAAAGAAATCCTCCTTCATATTTAGCTTTCCTTAATATTGTCTATGATGAACAAGTACAGATCAATGCCCTGTCATGATAGGATATCTAAGCAAGTGTCAAACAAAGCTTTCAGTAGTAGGTAGACAATGTATCATCCTAGAGGAAAACATTACATTGATGGCATCCTCCACTACTTTTTTTTGTAATTTAAAATTTCTTACCAAGTATTTTTTGTGCTCTGTCAAATCTAGAATATTTTTCTATTCATATTCCAACAAAAGAGTAGGATTTTAGTGTCACCAGAGCAAAGCAGATAATGAAAACTTATGAAACCCTACTTACATTTTTCAGATACTGATTTCAAACATGTACAGAAATACCAGATACTGATTTTGCATTTGAAATGTGTACAGAAAGGGTGAGTCTGCACAAGACACTTTACCATGCAATTAACTAATTGACCATGTGGTAAAGCATCACTGGTTACATGTGCTGATGCTTACTGCGCAGTCAATTAGTCAACTGCAGTGTTAATTTCCTACCTGCAAATGAAGGTAGCAAATTAACTGTGTGGTAGTGACTGCACAATAGCACACATGTAGACAGCTGACCAGGAGAAAAGTTGCTCCCAGTCAACCTGGGCAACAGGGGGCAGGAGAACAATCCTGTCCCCTGGGACCTGCCTGCTCCCGGGGCAGGCTCCAAGCATGGAGGCCAGGCTGGGACAATGTCCCTGTGCCCTGTCAGCAGGCAGCTCCCAGCCCCGGCTCTATGATCATAGCAGGGGCTGGGAGATTGCTCCCTGACCCCAGGAGCTGCCTGCTGCTGGGTTGGGCTCCAAGCACGGAGCCCGGTCTGAGGAAATGTCCCACTGTCCTAGCAGAAGGCAGCTCCACCCCAGCAGTAGGCAGCTCCTGGGTGCAGGGAGCAATCTCCCAGCCACTGGTCCAATTTGTCACACACAACACAGCCGAGGCTGGGAGCTGCCTGCTGCCAAGGCAGGGGGATATTGTCTTGGGCCGGGCTCTGAGCTTAGTGCCTGCCCCAGCAGCAGGCAGCTCCTGGGGGTAGGGAGCAATCTCCTAGCCTCTGCTCTGATCATGGAGCTGGGGCCAGGAGCTGCCTGCACCAGAAGAGTTCTCCACTCAACTCAGGGCTGGCTGGGACCTGCCCCAAAACAGGACAGGTTGCAGCCAGCCCTGGGGCACAGGGGAAAAGTCCAGCTGGGCACAGGGCTTGTCCCCATGTGCGCAGAGCAAGAGAGCTCTTCAGCAGCAGTTCCCCTGTCCCGTGCACATCAGGATCCCTCCAGGCAGGGGCAGGAGAGAGCTCCCTCTGGCTGCTGCAGGGGGGCAGAGCAAGATGGGAGAAAATCTGCTCCCAAGAGAGACCACGTGTAGATGTGTTCCCTGAGTAGGCTTACTGTGCAGTATTTTTACTACCAAGTAAGTCTATTTTGAATTAATAGCATGTGTAGATATGCCCAAAGAGAAGAAAAAGGGGGATATAAACTACATTTCTATTAGTTTTCAAATCTAGCTGTAACAGCATTTTACACCGAGTCTCTGGCCTGGCTATTAATTTATAAGATTTCTATATTTGCCTTCCTTCTCAAAAAAGGTTCAGGGCAACTAACAATAACAGATAAAAAAGCTTAAAACCAAAATAAAATATTATAATAAGAAAGTATAACAAAGCAAACTCCCCCTCAAATACCCCAAATTCAAAGCCAACCACCACGGGGTGAGAGCTGAGAAAGTAATAGTCTTTGTAATTTAAGCAATTCTAGCAAATACCAGGAGGGGTCCAGAAGTGGCAGTCAGAAGAGAAAAGATGAAGCAAGAGGTACAGGTATGCACAAACACAAATAACAGAATCATAAAGTTGCAAAATTCATGAAGATTACGTTTTTTAAAGGTTTATTTTTTAACCAATAAGAGTATGATACCTTAGAGCCAGAGTCCCAGCTAATATATGTCTCGGTCGGCCAGAGCTGACTCGAGGTGATTTAGAAATTGCTCGTTCATCAGGGCGGGCTGGTGAATGGAGAGGCAGACAAGATTTAATGGTTGCAAAAATGTTTACTTACGCCGCCTGTAGTTGCGACGCAGATGGTCCAGTCGTCTGAACAACCACGTGGGTTGTTCCAGCTGGCGGGGCCCAAGCCAGTTAATCCATCCGCAAATCAAGCTGGCAGGAAAAGGGTACGTCTGGGATTGCGCTCGGCGACGGGAAGAAGGATCGATAGGTGATCAGTCTATCGATCAGCTAGCCGCAAGTCAGATCTCTTTAGAGGCACTCTGCAGCGTGCTCAAAGTTCTTCGACTTGGGCAGAAGTCGCACGAAATTTTAAACGACTAGCTAGCCAATTACTAGCCGCTATGTGTGAATAATTTAGAACTGGCCAATAGCGGGACACAAATTTGCATTCGAATAGTGGGAACTCTTTGCACCGTGCATTTCTGTGCTGCAAAGAAGAAATGCACCCTGCAAATTGGCGGGAACTCTCTTGCACCAAGGCTCTTCTGTGTAGCAAAAACCTTCGCTGTGCAAGAGGCCCTCATGTGGCAAGAAAATTTCATCGTGCCGAGGCACCAAAATCACTGGGTTGTGACAT
>NW_005842060.1:2222221-2222829 GCF_000455745.1 Alligator sinensis | reverse complement strand
CAGCAGTGGCATTGCTCTTTCGCAAGGGAATGACCTGTAACTGTCTTGTTCCCAAGTCCACAACAACTAGTCCTTTGTTTGGCGGTTTAGACCCTGGAAGAGGTCCTAACAGATCTACCTGCCAAACTTTTCCTGCCTGAAACTGTGAAGAATCAAAAGCTCCAAGTTGGTGCTTGGTTCTATGGAACTTTTCTTTTGCACATATCTCACAGGCCTGAGCTACCCTCTCCCAATCATGCCTGGCTCCGTATGAGGCCGGCTCCGTAATGGTTTGGGACCAACGTTGATGGCAAGCTCATGGTCCTGGGTGACCCCAATTTTCGTGAAGCCACGCAAGGAACGGGTTTACTTCTGGACCGGAGGTAAATGTGATAGGCAAAACTATGTTGGTCCGGAGTGGATCTTCTAAAAAGTTATCAATGACCTCATGTACTGGATCAGTATCCGGACGGTGGGACTTAGTATCCCTAACTAATGGGAGGCGTACAAATTTAGTTAACATCTTCCAGATGTCTTGCCAATCATTCAAATTTTCGGTGGGAAAGGCTGTACCTGTAAGAACTTTATAGATGTATTGCGAATCAATGGCGATGATTGGAACAGGGAGC